>NW_028318515.1:8041630-8342717 GCF_062004578.1 Staurois parvus
ATTTACATCTGTTTTTCCATAGACATGCATTGATGTCCGTTTTTCACCTGTCAACAGACAAACGGAATGTGTGTGTGAAAGGGGCCTAAGACAAGTATTATATACTACTAAAAAAAAATAAAGGAACACTTTTTAATCAGACTGTAGCATCAAGTCAATTAAACTCCTGGGATATCGATCTGGTCAGTTAAGTAGCAGAGGGGGTTGTTAATCAGTTTCATCTGCTTTGGTGTTAATGAAATTAACAATAGGTGCACTAGATGGGCAACAATGAGACGACCCCCAAAACAGGAATGGTTTGACAGGTGGGGTCACTGACAATTTTTTCCCTACTCATCCTTTCCGACTGTCTTTCACTAGTTTTGCATTTGGCTAGGGTCAGTGTCATTACTGGTAGCATGAGGCGATACCTGGTCCCTACAGAGGTTGCACAGGCAGTCCAACTCCTCCAGGATGGCACATCAATACGTGCCATTGCCAGAAGGTTTGCTGTGTCTCCCAGTACAGTCTCAAGAGCATGGAGGAGATTCCAGGAGACAGGCAGTTACTCTAGGAGAGCTGGACAGGGCCGTAGAAGGCCCTTAGCCTATCAGCAGGATCGGTATCTGCTCCTTTGTGCAAGGAGGAACAGTATGAGCACTGCCAGAGCCCTACAAAATGACCTCCAGCAGGCCACTGGTGTGAATGTCTCTGACCAAACAATCGGAAACAGACTTCATGAGGGTGGCCTAAGGGCCCGATGTCCTCTAGTGGGCCCTGTGCTCACGGCCCGACACTATACAGCTCGATTGGCATTTTCCATTGAACACCAGAATTGGCAGGTCCGCCACTGGTGCCCTGTGCTTTTCACAGATGAGAGCAGGTTCACCCTGAGCACATGTGACAGATGTGAAATGGTCTGGAAAAGCCATGGAGAACTTCATGCTGCCTGTAACATCTATCAGCATGACCGTTTTGGTGGTGGCTCAGTGATGGTCTTGGGAGGCATATACATGGAGGGACTCACAGACCTCTACAGGCTAGACAATGGCACCCTGACTGCCACTAGGTATCGGGATGAAATCCTTGGACCCATTGTCAGACCCTATGCTGGTGCTGGTCCTGGATTCCTCTTGGTGCACAACAATGCCCGGCATCACGTGACAAGACTATGCAGGCAGTTCCTGGAGGATCAAGGAATTGATACCGTCGAATGGCCCCCACACTCGCCTGACCTAACTCTAATGGAACACCTCTGGGATATCATGTTTCAGTTATTTAACAAAAGTTTTATACAAAAACATTTAATACTTGGTTTGCTATTGGCAATGCTTTTGCAATTTACTCTGGGTTTTCTAAAAACACAACTCAACGGTAGCTGTTCCCTTTGTGCTTAACTGAATCTCAGTATGGCCATGTAAACAGAATGGACAAGGAGAGGGGGTAAAGTCACTCCCCCGTCTCATTTAGTGGTGTGTTTTTAAGCTTTGAGCTTCAGCTATCTAGCTTATATAAACAGATTTTTTTTTCATAAGAGCAATTAAAGAGGAATTTCACTCTAAGTAAAGCTAAACTCCATCTCACTGACAACTATCCCTATGGGGGAAATTTACTAAAACTGAAGCACGCAAAATCTGGTGCAGCTCTGGATAGAAACCACTCAGCTTCCAGGTTTTATTGTCAAAGCTTTTTGAACAAGCTGAAGTTAGAAGGTGACTGACTATCATACACAGCTGCACCAGATTTTGCGTGAACCAGTTTTAGTAAATCTCCTCCTGTATGAATATGAAAAACATACTCACTAGTCTGTGGAGTCCATCGTTGTCATTCTTGCAGCCCAAGTTCTTCTTGTGTTGCTCTGTTTCATTGCTACCATTTTGAAACTCCTGAATTGTTAAATGGCTGTTTCTTCCTGATTCCTGAAAAAACATGCCTCAGGTCTCATTTATCTGGCAGAAATATGCAACATGTCTGCCAATTAGTGGGTCATGCCACAAGTCTCATTCAGGTTCTAGATCCAAATAACCTGATACTTTATCCAACACTGTCTTCTGAGTGTGGACAGACTGATTGCTGTTGGCTAACCCTATGCCTTCCTTGCTGAGGCAAGAAATCAGAAAGTGGCTGGCTACATGGCAAAAAGGTATTTAAAATAAAACAAATGGAAACTGTCTGCAAATGTGTAAGATGGAGGGAAAGGAATCAGAGGAGTGGAAATTCAATGAATGAAGGCTTACTTTAAAATTATTTTGCTGAACATGTGAAGGAGAGCCAAGTGCTCCACTTTCTGACTTAAAGGAGAAGTACAGCCAAAGCTTTTTTGGTTGTACTTCTCCTATGGATCATTGGAGTGCATTTAGTTCTGCACTCCTGTGACTCATTTTCAGCTTACAGCGGGCTTCTGCTGTCGACTGATGTCAGCCAGTCCAGACTGGGGAAAGATCCCGACTTAAAAGTTGGGATCAACCCCAGAGTCTGGAGCAGCACCTGGCTCAACCTCTCAGAGATCTGCTGAGAGCCAGCCACAACCCCCCACACAGCTCAGAGCTCCAGTTTATTTTTTGCATTGTAAACAAAAAAATATTGGAAAAAAAAAGTTTTTCTTTGTTTTTATTATAAAATTTTGCAAACAGGTAATTTTTCTCCTTCACTGATGTGCGTTGATGAGGCTGCACTGATGGGCACTGATAGGCAGCATTGATGGGCACTGATGAAGTGGCACTGATGATGCACTGATATGCAGCAATGATGGGCTCTGATAGGTGGTACTGCCGGGCACTGATAGGCAGCACTGATGGGCTGCACTGCTGGGCGGCACTGACTAGAGACACTGACAGATAGCACTGCTGGGCGGCACTGCTGGGCGGCAAAGCTGGGCAGCACTGATGGGCGACACTGCTAGGTAACACTGCTGAGCGACACTGCTGGGCACTGATGGGTGACACTGCTGGGCACTGATGGGTGGCATTGCTGGGCACTGCTGGGTGGCATTGATAATCAGGGCATTGATAATCAGTGCTCTGATTATTAGTGCAGATCTCCCCTGTCACATTTTTCGGTTATCATCAGCAGAACTTTCCTCACACTGTGACAGTGTGAGGAAAGTGCAGCTGATAACCGGCAACTGTATTTACATTGCGATCTGCTGTGTCATTGGACACAGCTGATTACGTGTTAAAAGGCCGCTGTGATTGGCCTTTTACCTCATCACGTGATCAGCTCATCACCAACAGCGCCGGGTGCATGCCTCTGGGGGCACGCAGGGGGTGCATTCTGGGAAGATGTTCATGGACGCCCTCCCAGAACTGGACAAACATGCTGTAGCTGTAGCGCTGGCCATACATGGATCAAAATTTGTCTGGTTCAGCAGGAACCAGCAGAATTTCAATATATTAATGGCTGTTCCCATTCATGAGAAGTTGATATAGATCAATTTATCATAAGCGGCTTGTTGGCAAATGTTTGCTTGATCAGCACATGCAGCCAACCGGCTGCAGCTCTGATTAGTGTACTCTGACGGTGGGGGAGTTCCGCTGTCAGAATACAATAACACAGCGCGGAAGACTTCTTCATCTACCTCAGATATGTGGATGGGGTAATCAGTTCAGTTATTTTTTTCAGCTAGCTGGCTAAACAAAAAAAAAAACCCAAAGTCATTTATGGACAGCTTTAGAAGTCTATTTATAAAACAAAAGCTGTGAGAATGTCTCAGCATCTGCATAGCCATTGTAAATAACCCCCATAATGTTTAAAATGTTTGATTGTCAGCTCCATTCAGTGACCATAATGTCGTGTTTTCAAGATCTAGGTATTTCAGGACAATACCACATTATAGCCACTAGAAAGAGCTGATTATCATAGGAAATGAACACATTAGACACATCAAATGGGATATTTGTAAAGGCTATGTGAGTGCTGAAACATTCACAAAACAATTTTTTAAATAAATAGATCTCCTATATTTAAATGCAATATTTCACATTTACTTGACTAAGGGTAGGTTCACATGTATGCAGGTTGCGCTTGATGCATTTTTCTGGCGTGTTTTGGATGCATTTTTTTTTACATGTTTTAGATGAGTTTTGCATTTTTTTTGGCTAATAGGAAAGTATGACAGTACTGTTCATGTAGTCCTGCTTGATGGGACTTTACACTCTCTGGCACTCAGGTAGCATCAAAGTAACATCAAAGTCGCATAATAGTAGTGCAGGAACTTTGTGTGACCAAAGTCACATTTTATTGGCTAATAGGAAAGTATTTATAACCCAAAACTATTGCCATGAAAATGTGCTAAGGACGCCTTCTTCTTCCTCTAATTTACCAATCCTTGATCTCCTTAAGAACGTCCTTTCGGATGAAACGTATGTTGGGGCGGATCTTGTGTTGATGTCACCCGCATCTACTGGAGCCGGTACTAGCTGTGGTGTTCATGGATTTTTCATGCGTTTTGTTTATTGAATTTCATGTGAGTAGATATACAGCTATTACATCAATAAATCTGACATTTATGCTATGGAAAGCTGTAATTTATTTTCCTTTGCTGGGTAACATTCATGGAGATGAGGTTTACTGTGGAGTCCTTGGTCCTGTGATCCAGGAGTGAAAAGAACCTATGCAGCAAGCCTGGGGTCTTCATTATCAGTAAGAGGCTGTGTGTGATAAGGTGAAGGATGTTGCAGATGCACAGAAGGATATACATTGATGGACTTTTAAAGTTCTTTTGCAACTTGCGTTGATATACACATATTTATGGGAACTTGGTGTTCATTTACACATTTCTGCATGTTATTTTCACACTTGATTTTAACACATATTATTATTGGTATTATTGGATTAGACACCTGAGAAGGTGTCAATACCACATTTTCAGTGCAATAGTTTTGATTATATTGTTCAGATCATTTGTAGTTTTATGTTTCTGAGTGCAGCTGGAAAATCTGGTATTGGTTTAACTGCTTCCCTGCCGCTCTATAGCAGAACTACTGCTACAGGGCAGCAGGGCTGTGCAAAATCACATATATATATACCATAGCATATATATCATATAGCCATTGGCGGCTAGAGATGTCAATCACCAGGTCCAGGTTAGAGATTCCCGGCTGTCACCTGGAGATCGCCGAGAAACAGTGACAGGAGAGAGATATGTATGTAAACAACACGGGTCTCTTTCCTGCCAGCAGTAACATGCTGTTGTGTACAGGGGCGGACTGACCATTTGGAAACTCGGGCACTGCCCGAGGGCCCGGAGTCAGTAGGGGGCCCCATGAGATGCCCCTGGTACCTTTTTCATAGGCTTTTTTGAGTTTAGGCAAGGACACAGGGGCCCCATGATCCCCTATTGCCCAGGAGCCCCATGAGTTGTCAGTCCGCCCCTGGTTGTGTACTTCTCTGCACAGTAGAGAAATACACAGTAGCATGCTTACATAGTAAAACACACACAGCACATACAGTAAAACATAGCACAGCACACAGTTAACCCTTTAATCGCCCCAGGTGTTAACCCCTTCCTGCCCAGTGTCATTAGTACAGTGTCAGTGTTTTTTATTAGCACTGATCATTGTATTAGTGTCACTGGTGATGTCAGTGGCAGTTAGTCAGTTCCCACCTCAGTGTCAGAATGCCTGCCGCAGTCCTGCAGTCCCGCTATAAGTCGCTGATCACTGTCATTGCTAGTATAAAAAAAAATTCCAGTATATATACCGCAATTTGTAGATGCTATAACTTTCACATAAACCAATTAATTTACATGTATTGGGATTTTTTTCAGCAAAGACATGTAGCAGAATACATTTTGGCCTAAATTTATGATGAAATTAGATTTTTTAAATTTTTTTACTGGATATGTTTTATAGCAAAAAGTCAAAATTATTGTTTTTTTTTCCAAAATTGTTGGTCTTATTTTGTTTATAGCACAAAAAATGAAAAAATGCAGAGGTGATCAAATACCACTAAAAGAAAGCTCTTTTTGTGGGGAAAAAAAGACATAAATGTCATTTGGGTGCAGCGTTGCATGACCGCTCAATTGTCAGTTAAAGTAACGTAGCGCCGTATCACAAAAATGGCCTGGTCAGGAAGGAGGGTAAATCCTCCAAGTGGTTAAGCACAAAGTGCAGTTTTTTTTCTATTTTATTATTTGTAAAGTATGACAGTTCTGTTCATGTAGTGTGACTTTGATATGGCTGTACACTCTCTGGCACTCAAGTAGCATCAAAGTCGAATCAAAGTAATGCAAGAACCTTTATGAGTCCATTGATGCATGTTAGGGTTAGTATTAAGAGCTAGGGTTAGGGTAAATGTTAGGGTTAGGGTTAAATGTTACAGTTAAGGGCTAGGTTTAGAATTAAATGTGACAGTTAGGGTTAGTGGTGAACGTTAGGGTTAGCATTATAACCCTAACAATTACCACTAACCCTAACTGTAACTTAAACATTTAACCCTAACCCTAGCCCTTAACCGTAACCCTAACATTTAACCCTGACACTAGCCCTTAAAACTAACATTTAACCCTAACCCTAACATTTAACCCTAACCCCAGCCCTTAACCCTAACATTTAACCCTAACCCTAGCCCTAAACCCTAATACTAACATTTAACCCTGACCTCAGCCCTTAACCCTAACCCTAACATTTTACCCTGACACTAGCCCTTAAAACTAACATTTAACCCTAACCCTAGCCCTTAAAACTAACATTTAACCCTAACCGTAACATTTAACCCTAACCTTAACCCTAACCCAAACATTTAACCCTGACCCTAGCCCTTAACCCTAACCCTAACATTTACCCTAACCTCAGCCCTTAACCCTAACCCAAACATTTAACCCTGACCCTAGCCCTTAACCCTAACATTTACCCTAACCTCAGCCCTTAACCCTAACCCAAACATTTAACCCTGACCCTAGCCCTTAACCCTAACCCTAACATTTACCCTAACCTCAGCCCTTAACCCTAACCTAACATTTAACCCTGACCCTAGCCCTTAACCATAACATTTAACCCCGACCCTAACATTTAACCCTAACCCTAACATTTAACCCTGCCTCTAGTCCTTAATCCTAACCCTAACATTTAACCCTGACCCTAGCCCTTAACTCTAACGTTTAACCCTGACCCTAGCCCTTAACCCTAACATTTAACCCTAACCCCAGCCCTTAACCCTAACATTTAACCCTAACCCCAGCCCTTAACCCTAACATTTAACTCTAACCTTAGCCCTTAACCCTAACATTTAACCCCAACCCTTGCCCTTAACGCTAACCCTTACATGAGACTTTGGACACATAAAGGTTCCTTCTCTACTCTGATGTGACTTTGATGCTACTTGAGTGCCAGAGAGCGTAAAGTCACATCAAAGTCACACTACATGAACAGAACTGCCATACTTTCGTATTAGCCAAAACAAAATGCAACTTTGGACAAATAAAAATTCTTGCACTACTTTAATGCAACTTTGATTCAACTTTGATGCTACTTGAGTGCCACAGAGTGTAAAGTCGCATTAAAGTCACATCAAAGTCCCATCTAAGTTGCACTACATGTACAGAATAGTAATACAATACTATTAGCCAAAACAAAATGCAACTTTGGACAAATAAAAATTTTTGCACTACTTTGATGTGACTTTGATGCAACTTTGATGCTACTTGAGTGCCAGAGAGTATAAAGTCACATTAAAGTTGCACTACAGGAAAAGAACCATCATCATTTATTATTAGCCAAAAAACACCCGCTCAAAACACAAAAAACATAACACTTGCATTTTTGGTGCAGGCCCATTGAGGTCTATTACACACAAAATGGAATCTGTTGTGGGAAAAAAAGTCCCTGCCTGTTTCTAAAGAACGCACTGGCTCAAAACGCACAGATGTGAACGAGATCCATAGGAAACCATGTTAAATGGATTGTAGTGCATTTCTGCAAAATGCACCAAAAGACACATAGGTGTGAACCATGTATAAATGAGAGAGAATAAATCTGGTGCACTCAGAATCTAGTGCAGCTGTGCATGGTAGCCAATCGGCACCTAAGTTCAACTTGTTCAGTTAAGCTTTGACAATAAAACCTGGAAGCTGATTGGTTTCTGTGCAGAGCTGCACCAGATTTTGCACCATTCAGTTTTAGTAAATAACCTCCAATAGCTCTTCTTTACAAAATTTAATTTTTTTTTATCCTTTTACATAATAAATAATAAAGAAAATCATTTACATAATCATAATACATCCCCTTTAAATAAAACTAAATGAAATGCTGCTCTTAATGTAATCTGTCAATGTGTAAAAAATAATTTCTAGCAAGCAGTCATGCTTATTACTGTCTTTTTCAAAATTCTCCAATTTCCCATCACAGGACCGGCTGTATTGCTTAAACTCACCCAATAGATTTGCCGACAATTACATTAAAACATAAATCTATTTCGGTGCCTGACCTGCAGTCTCTTTATTGTCAGGGGGGTCAAGAGCACAATTCAATGCAACAATGGATACAGGAAGATAGGAGAAAAATCACTGACCTTCAGAGTTTGACCAACTAAACAGAAAGAATGCCAAAAACTAAGAGGGGAACTATTGATTTGTTCTGTCTATATGAATGATGACAGAAAGTTGTAAGCATTTATTAATGGCTGGCAGGCAGACAACGATTTGTATTTTTGGCATGAAAAGAGCTAAATGAAGAGAACTACTGAAGACATTTATTTCATGAAATCTATAGGACTTTTTAGTTCTTCAAATGGCTAGGTGAGGAACAATGGTTGCCAATGCCTGAATGTAATTATTGTGGACAGGTTTATTTATTTATGTAATGCAGACCATGTAGTAATTAAACATTTGATATTTTCAGTAATGTATTTGCTATAACTGAAAGCTCTGTGGCTTTATGTATATGCTATGTGAAATAGTTCCAAGACCTTTAACCAGAGGCATTGGCTGCTTGCTCACTTCATTGATATGACTAAAATGTGGTCCTTTCAAAAGTGTCATGACATTAATTATGGAAGTAATAAGTATAAGTATACTTTTCTTTCAAATCATCTGTGCCACTGCACTCTTTCCCTTGGCATGTAAAGGAAAAACCACATTCAGCAAAATGAGGAAATTCTTGCATGCTGCTCCAATAAAAGAGCCACATGAGCCTCTGCTGTCGTTTGGTGTCATTTAAAGCGGTTGTGCACCTCATACATGAAATACTTGTCTTAATCCAGAGCACTAAGTGTCATTTCTGTCTGCTGCTTTGTTCTTCAATTAGGTTTTCCTGACACCAAGAGAAAATAGATGACAGTAGTTCACTACATTTTCTACTTCAGCAAAGTGTTCTTGCTAAGTAACACAGAATTCCTGCAGCTCAGCAAATTGTTGCCTAAAAGGAGCTATAGTGGCCTCCATGTTTGGGCCAGATTATTCTGCCACGATCAAGGGGCAGGTTCACAGACCAGTAGCTATAGAAGTAGAGATCAACCAGCAGGGTAAGTGCACAAGCATATCATCCTGGTACATGATGTGGTCTCACCCTTAGCATGGGGCCCAAGCAATAAACAGTATTTACCAGAGCTCCTGGATTGGTTTTGCTGCATGTAGTATCAGGTTGGGGCCCTCAGGATCATCCCACCAAGAAGTGAGCAAGCCAGGGTCCAGTTGCGGATATATCAGGTAGGGATTAAACAGAAGCATAGTCGTTAAACAAGGCAAAGGCCGGTGTTATGATCCGCCAGGTGGTGCCTCAGGCTGCCAACTGACAGACCTACTCAGAGCGTGGGGTCTAAGCCCGAGCTGTGCTTTCACCAGAGCCCCTGATGGTGGGGATGGACTTGAAACAGTCCCGGGCCAGGTCACGACCTCCGAGCAGGCCCGCCAGTGGCTGAGGAGACCCTTGGGGACAGGTACCGGGAGAGCCAGATATGAAGAGGATGGCGGCCCCAGCAGGGTAGTAACGGATTGTGGGCCCGTGGGGGTAAGCGGGGTACAGAATCGGTAGGCGAGAGTAGTCGGGTCACACGCAGGGTCAGCAGGGAAGTCAATCCGTAGAATGGTCAGGGCAATCCGGGTCAAACGCAGGAGCAGGCAGAATAGTCAGGACAATCCGGGTCAAAACGCAGGAGCAGGCAGAATAGTCAGGGTCAATCAGGGTCACAGGATAGGTGCAGGAACTCAGGATCACAGAAGACCTTGCGGCAATCTGTGACAGTGCAGGGCATCTTTAAATAGTGCGCCCTGCACTGTCATTGGCCGGCTAGGACGCGCCCCCGGCTGTCATTGGACGCCTGAGGCGCGCCCGCGGCTCCTACTGCGCATGCGCGGCGTCCTGTCATCCGCGGCCACTGCGCATGCGCGAGGGAAGGAGCCGCGATCGCGGACCCTGGAGCCGTGGTCCCTGACATTGCCCCCCCCCCAATGGGCACCCTCCGGGAGCCCCACTGATCTCTCCACCGCGGGTGAGCACGAAAAAACTCCCGGATGAGCCTGGGCGCGTGGACGTTCTGGGCGGGTTCCCATGAGTTCTCCTCAGGGCCATACCCCTTCCATTTTATCAGGAACTGTGTCTGGCCCCCCCTCCTTCGGCAACTGAGGATAGTCTCCACTTCAAATTCCTCCTGGTCACCTATAGTGACTGCCTCGGGAGGTCTGGATTCACGGTCCGGGAAGGGATCTGGTCTGGATGGCTTCAGGAGAGATACATGGAAGACAGGATGTATTTTGAAGGTCTGCGGAAGCTCGAGCTCGTAGGCCACCTCGTTAACCACTCGTTTTACCGGAAAGGGGCCGATGAACTTGGGTCCCAGCTTCCTTGAAGGACATAGCATCTTCAAGTTGGTCGTTGCCAGCCAAACCTGATCCCCTGGTTGAAGCAGTAATTCTCCTCTTCTCTTTCTGTCGAATGCCCTCTTACTGTCCTCTTGGGCTTTAGCGATGGCTTCCTGAATTGTCTTGTTATTGACAGAAAAGAAGTTCAAGATGTCTTGAGAAGCTGGTACCGGATTCTCAGGCATCAGATCAGGGAGGAATGTGGGATGATACCCATAATTGGAAAAGAACGGGGATTGACCCGTGGCTGAGTGACTCGAGTTGTTGTACGCGAATTCCGCGGAAGGCAGCAACGACAGCCAGTCGTCCTGAAGGTAGGATGTGTAGCACCGTAAGTACTGTTCCAGCGTCTGGTTTGTTCTTTCAGTTTGGCCGTTGGTCTGTGGATGGTAGGCGGATGAAAGCGACAGCTTGATTCCCAGTGATTTACACAAGGCGTTCCAGAACCTGGAGGTGAATTGGACCCCCCGATCTGATACTATATCTTCGGGAACACCATGAAGCCTAGCCACTTCCTTGATGAAGATCCGTGCCGTTTCTGGTGCTGATGGGGTCTTCTCCAGGGGCACGAAATGTGCCATCTTTGAGAAGCGGTCAACGATCACCATTATTGCAGTGTAGCCCTGGGATGGTGGAAGTTCGACCACGAAATCCATGGCTATCATTTGCCAAGCCCGCTTGGGTATGGGTAAAGGACGTAACAATCCCCATGCCCTGCTCCTGGAGGGCTTGTTCCTTTGACAGGTGGAACACGTTCGGACGTACTGCTCACAGTCCTTGATCATGTCTGGCCACCAGAACGAGCGCCGTAGCAGATCCAGCGTCTTCGTTACCCCGAAGTGGCCCGCCATAGGATGGTCGTGGCAGTGCCCTAGGACCAGGGTTCGCACTTCTTCTGGGACCATGATCCGGTCTTCCTTCCAAATTAGCCCACCGTGGCTCTGGAGGGGTGATTCTGACGGAACTGGTAGTCCTACAGAAGCATCAAGAAGTCGAGAGCGAAGTTCCGTTTGTAGAGCGAGGAAACTCCCAGAAGGTAAGATGGTGTCAGGTAGCACAGCGTCGTCGGGGTCCTCAAACATGCGGGACAGAGCGTCTGGCTTAGTGTTCTTAGTACCGGGTCGGTACGTTATATGGAATGAGAATCGAGAGAAGAAAAGCGCCCATCTCGCTTGGCGAGGTCTCAGTCGTTTTGCCGTTCTCAAATATTCGAGGTTTTTGTGATCTGTGAATATTAGGATTGGGTGTGTGGCTCCTTCCAGTAAATACCTCCATTCTTCTAGAGCAGTTTTAATGGCCAGGAGCTCCCGATCTCCAATGTCGTAGTTGCGTTCCGCTGGAGTCAACTTCCTGGAGAAGAACGCCACAGGGTGCAGAAGTTCCTTGGTACCTTTCCTTTGGGACAAAACTGCCCCTACAGCATTTTCGGAGGCGTCCACTTCCAACACATATGGGAGAGAAGCATCTGGATGGCAGAGAATGGGAGCAGAGGTGAACAATTCTTTGAGCTTTTCGAAGGCTGTCTGCGCTTCGGGAGTCCACTTAAAGCGGACCCCTTGTTTCGTCAGTTGCGTGATCGGGGAGACCAGACCGGAGAAGTTCCTAATAAACTTCCTGTAAAAATTGGAGAAACCGATGAAACACTGTACCCCCTTTTTGTCGGCGGGTATTGGCCAATCTAAGATCGCCGTGACTTTCTGGGGATCCATCGCGACCCCCGTGGAAGAGAGAACCAGTCCCAAGAATGTGGTTTTGTGCTGTTCGAAACAGCACTTTTCTGCCTTTGCGTATAGCCCGTGTTGACGCAACCGTTCTAATACCCGTATCACATGACCCCGATGAACCTCCAGTGAAGGGGAAAAAATTAAGATGTCATCCAAATAAACCACCACAAAAATATCAAGAAGGTCACGAAAAACATCATTGATAAAGTGCTGAAAGGTCGCCGGTGCATTACAGAGCCCGAACGGCATCACCAAGTACTCGTAGTGACCGAATCTCGTACGGAACGCCGTCTTCCACTCATCCCCCTCCCTGATACGGACAAGGTTATAGGCCCCCCGCAGGTCTAACTTAGTGAATATCGTTGCCGATCTCAATCTCTGGAGGAGCTCGGGGACTAGGGGTAAAGGATAACGATTCTTTACCGTTATTTTGTTCAGGTCACGGTAGTCTATGCAGGGCCGTAACGACTTGTCCTTCTTCTCTACGAAGAATAACCCGGCCCCGGCTGGGGATGTGGATGGACGAATAAATCCCTTCCGAAGGTTCTCATCAATGTATTCCCTCAGTACTCCTGATTCTGCTTCGGACAAGGGAAAGATACGGCCGAAAGAGATTTCAGATCCGGGTAGGAGGTCTATGGGGCAGTCGTAGGAACGGTGCGGAGGGAGAACGTCAGCTCCTCGCTTACTAAAGACGTCTAAGAAGTCATGGTAGGCCGGGGGAATAACCTGGGAAAGATCGGTGTCACCATCCAAGCACAGGAGGAACCGGGGGACCACGGATCCTGTGACGTGGCAGTGACTTAAACAGTAGGGTGAGCAAAATTGAACTGTTCCCTTTTCCCAGTCAATCTGGGGGTTATGGGCCCTCAGCCAAGGGAGGCCCAGAATGACTGGAAAAAGGGGGGATGCGATGGCATCCAAACGGAGGAACTCCTGGTGATGGTCTGCCATTGTGGTGAAAATGGGTGGTGTCTCCTGGTCCACCACCCCTGATTTTATACGAGACCCATCTGCCAAGAAGATGTTGAACCCCCTTTCTTTGGTCTGGAGAGGGATTTTTTGCCGGTGGGCAAAAGTCAGATCGATGAAGCAACTACAGGCTCCTGAGTCAACGATTGCGGTCACCGACAATGTTCCTCCGGGGAGCTGTAAAGACACAGGAATGGCCAGGTAACTCGACAGATCATCCCTTCCTGCGGGTAGAGAAAAAGAAACGGGCGTGGACTTACTCATTTTAGCAGGACAGGAGCGCACCTGATGACCAGCTTCCCCGCAGTACAGACATAGGTTCTGTGATAGTCTCCTTTGACGTTCCTCGACCGATAAGTGAGAACGGGCCAATCCCAGCTGCATGGGTTCCGGGTTGTCCCCTGTTTCCGTGCTTCGCGGATGGTTCCCTGGGGTTGGAGCTGTATCCCTGGAAGGAATCCATGCCACCCTTTGACCCTGACAGCTCCTTTCCAGCCGACGTTCCCTTAGTCTACGGTCGATTTGAATGGCCAACTCAATCAGTTTTTCCAGGGAGTCAGGTAGGCCTACTCGCGCTAGTTCGTCCTTGAGAGGCTCAGACAGCCCGATGCGGAACTGGTGGCATAAGGCCGCATCGTTCCATCTGGTGTCGCCCATGCAACGCCTAAAATCGGACGCGTATTCTTCGGCTGTCCGGCGGCCCTGCCGCAGGGAGTATAGAGTCGCTTCAGCGGAAGCAGCTCGCTGAGGGTCGTCATACAAGACGGCCATGGCCCGAAAGAATTCGGTCACGGATTCAAGATGGGGGTCGTGCTTCTCCATCAGACGGTGAGCCCAATCCTGGGGCTCATCCTGAAGGAGGGAGACTATAAACCCCACCTTGACGGTCTCAGTGGTGAACGTGCGGGGTTGTAAGTCGAAGTATAGGGTGCAGGCGTTCCGGAAGGCCCAGAAGCGGCTCCGATCACCACGGAACCGTTCCGGCAGAGGAACGCGGGGTTCAGGAGCTGGGGATGTGGCAACCGCTCCGGATACCGGGTTAGCGGGAGGTCCTGCAGGTGGAGGACTCTGAGCAGGGGGAGTCAGGGGGGCTATTGACTCCATGCGGTCCTCCAGTCGGGCGCAGCGACTGTGGAAGTTCTGAAAAGCCTGGGTCAAGGTGGCCAGGTGCTGACAAATATCCTCTAGGGACGCCGGTCCACTTCCTGGCTCTGTCATGGCCGCAAGGTACTGTTATGATCCGCCAGGTGGTGCCTCAGGCTGCCAACTGACAGACCTACTCAGAGCGTGGGGTCTAAGCCCGAGCTGTGCTTTCACCAGAGCCCCTGATGGTGGGGATGGACTTGAAACAGTCCCGGGCCAGGTCACGACCTCCGAGCAGGCCCGCCAGTGGCTGAGGAGACCCTTGGGGACAGGTACCGGGAGAGCCAGATATGAAGAGGATGGCGGCCCCAGCAGGGTAGTAACGGATGGTGGGCCCGTGGGGGTAAGCGGGGTACAGAATCGGTAGGCGAGAGTAGTCGGGTCACACGCAGGGTCAGCAGGGAAGTCAATCCGTAGAATGGTCAGGGCAATCCGGGTCAAACGCAGGAGAAGGCAGAATAGTCAGGACAATCCGGGTCAAGACGCAGGAGCAGGCAGAATAGTCAGGGTCAATCAGGGTCACAGGATAGGTGCAGGAACTCAGGATCACAGAAGACCTTGCGGCAATCTGTGACAGTGCAGGGCATCTTTAAATAGTGCGCCCTGCACTGTCATTGGCCGGCTAGGACGCGCCCCCGGCTGTCATTGGACGCCTGAGGCGCGCCCGCGGCTCCTACTGCGCATGCGCGGCGTCCTGTCATCCGCGGCTCGCCGGGACCTAGTGCCCGTATCCCGGCGCGAGCCGCCGCCACTGCGCATACGCGAGGGATGGAGCCGCGATCGCGGACCCTGGAGCCGTGGTCCCTGACAGCCGGTATTAAGCAGTTGCAGGTTGGGATCCACCAAAAGAGAAGTCGAGGAACAAGGTAAGGGTCAGTAATGAGTGGTAGCTCAGATAAAGATGGCAGCAAGAGTAACAAGAATGAGATATTGGCTAGAGAGAGTACAGTAATTTGGCAAACAGGAAATGCAGAGACATGGCTTAAATCAGGAAGTTTGTGGGAGGAGAAAAACATTCAAGGTTCAAGACAAACAAGGTTCAAGGCAGACTCATTATTTTGTCTTTTGGCACTGTCCAGCATTCCAGGTGACTCCATAAGAAGAGTTACTGCCAGACGGAGTAGAGGTCCCCGGTTCAGTTCCAGGCCCTGGTGTCATTTAAAGTGGTCATAAACCTCAGACATGAAATATGAACAAAGCACATTTCTCTATAGTGAATACTTGTCTCAGTCCACAGCACACAGGGCTTTATTTACTAAAGCTGGTTCACTCAGAATCTCGTGCACTTCTGCATAGAAACCAATCGGCTTACAGGTTTTATTGGCTAAAGATTAATTAAACAAGCTGAAGTTAGAAGCTGTTTGGCTACCATGCACAGGTGCATGAGATTCTGAGTGAACCAGCTTTAGTAAATCTCCCCCTAACTGTCGTTTCTGTCTGCTGCTTTGTTCTGCAATTAAGATGAATCTCTTCTAATAGGTTTTCCTGACACCAATAGAAAAAAGGGGATGGAGGAGGGAGCTCCAGCACACAGCCTGTGATTGACAACCTTAACTCTGTTGCTCTGTGAAGGCGGCTGTGTCCCTTTCCTCCAATCAGCTCTCAGAGCTCTCCTCACTGAGCTCTGCAGTGTGTAATTTCAGCTCTCCATCCTCAGTCTGAAATCTCAGACGATCTTTATAAATTGTGGACTTTAAAGAGCTGTAGAGAAGAGAAAGCTATAGAAAGAAAGGTACAACTTATGTAGGAGGATTAGTTTCATCTCTGTATATTACCTAAGCCCAGTCACATCACTGGGTATATGTAAGGATTTAAAACCACTTTAATGTATGACGTACCAACTTTGAAATGTATATGTTTGTTAAGGCCATCCATTTATTTTAACATTGGTGGCACAGTGAGGAGCATGCTGGTGGCATTTAACATCTTTATTAAATGTGATTACCAGAGTGGCAGCAGAGACTTGCAGCCCTAGTTTCTTAATCACCAAGAGATGGCCCATGCAAACTTTGACCAGCCCCATCTTGGCTTGTCCAGGCAGATGTAGGGAGGCTTTAAAAAGAAAGCCTTACCTGCCATGACAATTGCAGAAGTCTCTTGATTACAGACACGGTAATTTTTCCCTTTTTCATCTAAAATATTGTTATAGCATTGTAAAACAGGATGAATATTTGTATCCTTTTTTGTCTTTAAAAACTGTTTATTTGAGTGGACTGAAGAAAAATTGTGAGAAATGTTCTATGTAATACCTGTATGCTGTTCACTCAGTTAGTAATAGTATTCAATGTGCAGACTCCTTATTTTGTTTCTCATGCCTTTATTTATATTTTTCTCTACACTTACATGCAGACCAATCTGATCAGCACAATTGACAGTGACAGTTTGGGACAAACTATAACCCTGCCTGAGGTGCTTGGGATAAAAAAAAAAATCACAAACTGATACTATTCTATGTGTTAACTGCATATCAATATCAAAATACAGTATTTTTTTTATAGTAGCCTTTTAATTAGTGCTGGTAGCTCTGACACAAAGGTGAATCCAGTATATATACTCACTGGCCAGTTTATTAGGTACAGATACAAAACCTCCCGCGCTCAGAGACCCAGATCAGAATTTAGCGGGTAAAACAATAAATGAAAGTTCATCCAATAGCCGATCAAAGGTTGTGCAGCTTAAACACAAGGCTGGGGAAGCCCATAAAAAACTGAGGAAGAAGGGATTCCCCTTCGAAACGCATCAGCTTCCTCCTGAGAGTCTCCCCTCTCAATGGGATCTGCACATGTCTCCTATTCCAGTGCGCTGATGTTGGATTTTATATGCTTTTATTAATAAATAAAAACAATGTGTGCAATCAAACTAGTGAATAAGCTAATAAAATAGAGCCACTGCAATAACACTTAAAAAGTGATCCCACACTTAAAACACAAAACATACATAAATAGTGTTGCATTAACTTATATAAGCATAATAGTCCATAACCAGATTCAAACGTGATAGTTCAATCAAAAAATGAAATATAAATATAAAGTGCTTGAATGGTGAAAATCAAATAAGGTGCTTGAATGGTGAAGAATCACTACGATGTGCTCCAGATAAGTAAAGTATATTTGAAAAACACAGTGCTCCAGCTTAACATAGTGTTCCTCCACCTATAAATATATATGGTATGCCGCTCACCTCCTACCGTAGACCCACAAATTAATACAGGTCAACCAAGCATGGTAATTCCAAAAAGATGCTCTAGAAGCCAGCAGAAAGCTGAGGACAGGCACCCCTTCAATGACAGTATAAACAGGACTCTTCTCAGCATAACTCCACATATAGAAAGAACAAAGGACATCTCCCATAGTGTAATACTGTTTTAATTCCACATAAAATAGTTATAGTGTATCACTCACATGATAGAAGCAGTAACATAGCAATTTGCAATTCAAAACTCCCGCTCCGTAAAAAGCCGGCAATGACGTCACTAAGCTCTGCCCCCATGCGTTATGCCACCAACCACGTGGCAAACAATATTACACCATGGGAGATGTCCTCCGTTCTTTCTATATGTGGAGTTAAGCTGAGAAGAATTCTTTTTAAGGAAATCTTCTATAATTATTGGTTTATTCTTTGATGCATTATAAATGATTTTATCTTCTATATCACCTTAATTGTGGCTGTACATTTTTCCACCTGCTGTGTTTTGAGGTACAATTAACACATCTAACACCACTGAAGATAAACTTTTGATTAAATTATGCAAATAAACATTTATTTGATTGTTTTATTAATTGTTTTGATGGAGGTTTGCACTTAATTAGTATTGTTTATTTATCAGGTAGGGTTTAAATGCATTATTTATATCATGTAGCACTTTAAAATGTGGTCATTTTGCACATTAGGCATTGCGTTGTATAATAGGAACGTTTGCAACATGGATAAATACTTTAACCTAACATTTGCTAGGAACAATGCTTTACAATCAATGGGAGTAGCGACAGCTTAATGCTAGTTTGCTGCTTTAAAGCAAATAAAGATGTGCAAGCACACACCTCTATTTAACTCAGTATGAATAAAGCTGTAAGTACAAAATGTACATTTCCAACAATAACACACTGACGTGCTGTTACATATAGTGGAGGGGAGAATTCTTAGAACTCATCGACAGCTGTATGCCTTACATTAGGGTCATGGTAAATTGATGATTCTGCCACAGGTGACACCTTAGCAGTGGCAGAATTACAGAAGAGCTCACTGCCCAAAATGGTGCAGTCTCACACAGTAGTGGTGGAGTGACAACGTGCTTATTCAGGCAACATACCATGGAAGAAGTTATGTTGACTGATAGGGTTTCTGTAAAATTGATGCCAGAGACAAAATTGCTAGTGATATGAGCCCTAAAATTTAAATTTTTGGCCAAAGTAGCAATCCAGAGGACAGCTAGGATCATTTTTACAATTATCTAGCTAAGAAGTTAACATGAACCACTGAAAGTACCTGGGTGCTGTGATAAATGGTTTGAAAAGATAACAAGCGGGGAAGTATAAAATAGATGTCTAGTATTACAGGCGGAGAGGGCATTTATTACAATTTGGCTCTTCTACAGCACAAACATGAGGGGATGTCAAACCTGCCTGCCTCTTGCCCACTGCTCTTACCTTCTCCAACTGTACACTGACAGTTGTCTTGTGTCAGGGATCCAGGTATGACCAGAGATGTGTGGACTGACACAGGGAAACGCAGGCTTCAAGTATGGTGTAAAAGTAATATAATTTATTTAAGGTTACACAATACACAGAACACACAGTGCCAAACCAAACCAAACCTTAAACTAGTCTCAATATGTGTGGGAACACAAGCGTAGTCAGGCAGGCCGGGTCGGTAACTATCGGGTAGACAAGGTACAAAGAAGCAAGCAGGAGAAAAGTCAGGAATAGCCGGGGTCAATGCAGGCAGAGTTCTGGCAGAGTCAGGATCAGGCAGGAAGCAGACAGGATGCAGGTACAGGGGCTCATGGGGACCAACACCAAGGCACTGATTGCAGGTGTATTTAAGCAGAACCAGGCCTGCAATCAGCCTCAGGTGATGGCTTGATTGCAGGAGTGAGACCCTGGCTGCTGAAAGCACCCTCTGGTAGGAGCTGGTACTGCAGCCCACAGAGCAAGTGAGCCACAGCACCACCAGTGGTGAGTCCATTCCTGACAGTACCCCCCCTCAAGGAGCGGCCTCAGGATGCTCCAAACAGACCTTAATAGAAAAAATGTTCCACCGCCTGGGTCAGGTAACTGGCTGGATATCTCACTGCCGGAGTCAAGCAACTGGCTGGGCCTCCTGCTGATAGACCTATTTTTTTGCAAGAGACCGCAGGAATGCAGGTTGCTGGACACAGGATCTCTAGAAGCAGGCTGGGCATCAGGAGCTGGCACGTCAGGCTGGGCAGCTGACAGAGGCACGTCAGGCTGGGCAGCTGACAGAGACACTTCAGGCTGGGCAGCGGACAGAGGCACGTCAGGCTGGGCAGCAGGCACCGGGTCATCAGGCAGGACAGACAAGACAGCAGGCACCGGGTCATCAGGCAGGACAGCGGGCACCGGGTCATCAGGCAGGACCACGGGCATCAGGTCATCAGCCAGGACAGCAGGCACCGGGTCATCAGGCAGGACAGCGGGCACCGGGTCATCAGGCAGGACAGAGGGCACCAGGTCATCAGGCAGGACAGACAGGACAGCGGGCACCGGGTCATCAGGCTGGACAGCGGGCACCGGGTCATCAGGCTGGACAGCGGGCACCGGGTCATTAGGGAGGACAGTGGGCACCAGGTCATCAGGCAGGACAGACAAGACAGCAGGCACCAGGTCATCAGGCAGGACAGCGGGCACCGGGTCATCAGGCAGGACAGCGGGCACCGGGTCATCAGGCTGGATAGCTGACATCGGTTCCTCAGGCTGGACAGCGGGCACCGGATCATCAGACTGGACAGCAGGCACCGGATCATCAGACTGGACAGCGGATACCGGGGCTGGATAACAGGCATCAGGTCATCCGGCTGGAAAGCGGGCATCGGGTCATCAGGCTGGATAACGGGCATTGGGTCATCAGGCCGGATTGAATCATTAGGCTGGGTAGCGGGCACCAGATCATCAGGCTGGATAGGATCACCAGGCTGGGTAGGATCACCAGGCTGGGTAGGATCATCAGGCTGGGTAGCGTACGCTGGGTCATCAGGTATCAGGGCATCAGGCTGAACAGCGGGCACCGAGGCATCTGGCTCGACAGCGGGCTCCAGGGCGTTAGGCTGGACCACGGGCACCGGGCGTCAGGCTAGACCACGGGCAATGGGTCACCTGGCTCGACAGCGGGCACTGGGGTGCCAGGCTGGACCACGGGTGCCGGGGCGCCAGGCTGGACCACGGGTGCCGGGGCGCCAGGCTGGACCACGGGTGCCGGGGCGCCAGGCTGGACCACGGGCGCCGGGGCGTCAAGCTGGACCACGGGCGCCGGGGCGTCAAGCTGGACCACGGGCGCCAGGGCGTCAGGCTGGATCACGGACGCCGGGGCATCAGGCTGGATCGGGTCATCAGGCTGGATCGGGTCATCAGGCTGGATAACAGAAGGCGGGTTCTCAGACGGCAGGCTGACCGATTTGAATACTGGCAGGATGGTAATGGTTGGAAAGAATTTTCGCTTCTTCTTGGGTTTAGTTACTAAAGCACTGTAAGTACATGCAGGTCTGTAAACGGAGGAAGCAGCTGAAGACAGAGAAGAGCTGCAGGATGGAACAGAGGAGGGATCAGTGGCTACAGAGGGCTTTTTTACAGGGTTAAAGGCAGGATAGGTGCAGCGAGTGGGAACAGGGTACTGACATGTGGTTGATAGCAGGGTATACTGGGCTGGAACTGGGGGTGCTGTCGGGAATGCAGGAATAGAGTTTTGAAAAAATTGATTAGAAGCAGGACTGGTTTTTGCAAGCTGACTGAGGATGGATGTAACAAATCTGACCATGTCTGTAGTACCAATTGAACAAAACTCAGCTTACACATAGCCTGTCTGACCAAAGACTGCACTGTGTTTATACAATCCACAAGCACATGTGATGGACAAGCTGAATAATGCTAAGGAAGCAATCTGGATCATCCTCCAACAACCATACCAGTGACTCTACTTGATCTGCACTAAATGGCGGAAAAAAGTCATCACTGCTTTCAGGGGTACTAGATAAAGCCAACTCAGCACAAGCCTGGATCAATGGCTGCACCTCAGAAAACTCCATGCCCTGGTCTACTAGTAAATGAGCAACTTGCATGCACTCTAGCAGCTGATCCCTGGCATACTTCTTCAGAATCTGACAGCAGTACTCTCTGTCTTCTATTGCTAGCAGAGACAAGTACACAACTTCCTCCAAATGCATCCTTCCCCAACAACAAGCCAAGATGGCTTCCCTGTGCAGCCACTTCTGGTCAGGATTGGCCTTGGTGTTATGTCAGGGATCCAGGTATGACCAGAGATGTGTGGACTGACACAGGGAAACTCAGGCTTCAAGTATGGTGTAAAAGTAATATAATTTAGTTAAGGTTACACAATACACAGAACACACAGTGCAAAACCAAACCAAACCTTAAACTAGTCTCAATATGTGCGGGAACACAAGCGTAGTCAGGCAGGTCGGGTCAGTAACTATCGGGTAGACAAGGTACAAAGGAGCAGGCAGGAGAAAGGTCAGGAATAGCCGGGGTCGGTGCAGGCAGAGTTCTGGCAGAGTCAGGATCAGGCAGGAATATCAGGCAGGAAGCAGACAGGATGCAGGTACAGGGGCTCATGGGGACCAACACCAAGGCACTAATGCAGGCCTGGTTCTGCTTAAATACACCTCCTGCAATCATCCTCAGGTGATGGCTTGATTGCAGGAGTGAGACCCTGGCTGCTGAAAGCAACCTCTGGTAGGAGCTGGTACTGCAGCCCACACAGCAAGTGAGCCACAGCACCACCAGTGGTGAGTCCATTCCTGACAACAGGAGGCCAGAAGAATTGTTTATTCCACCTACTTCCCAGCTCGCTCCTCTTTAAGCTCTGAATGCCACCCTGTACCATCTCTGTATATTCTGTTTTTTCATCTGTTCTATTAGTGGTCTCAATGATCTTTTTCTCCATAACGTCTCAGGTGTCAAATCTGCAAAAATTTGTAAATTTTTTCCTTCATACTCAATACTAGCTCTTCCTTTTATCTTCTTCCATACTTCTCTCTCTCCTTTTTTATTAAAATGTACCACTACATCTCTCGGTCTCTCTTCCACCCGATCTCGCTGAAACCTTCCCATCCTATATATATATATTGTCCAATACAAATGTCTCAGTTCTAGGTCTACCCATGATGGAGATTAGAATTTGTATTATCTCTCTTAAATCTTCTTCTTGTGCAAGCTCCGGAATTCCCTTTATCCTGAGGTTATTTTTCCTATGCATGTTACCTTGTATCTCCAACTTATATCCCAGCTTTTTCTGTTCTTGCCTAATCTCCATTATATAATTTCTCAGTTTAGGAATGGCTTGAGCATGTTTTTTAATTTTTTCTTCTGTTTCTTCTACTCTGGACAAAAGATGACCCAAGTCTTTCCGAATAATTCCCATCTCCTGTTTAATTGATTTTTCCAAATTTCCAAACATTTCTGCCATCTCCTTTTTATTTGGGATTTGTAGTTCTCCTTCATTTTCTCTTGGGTCTATTCCTCCTATTATTTGTTGGCTACTATTATCCATTTCCACCGGAGACCTGGCGCTCTTATCCATGCTATTTTCCATTATACTTTTTTCACCTAGCCCTTGAGTTCTTTCTGGGGTCACATTACCTTGAGACGTAAATTTTCTAATTGTTCCAGATTGGGAATGCTTGGCACCACTCCCTTTGCTATATTTACTCTTCATGTTTTCTATATGTGTCCACTCCCTCTTCTTTAAGACTTTAGGGTATATGCTGTAATGGGTCTTTTGGAGAGGTTCTAATTTATTCAATCAGCTTGGTGTTCCCCCTCTATGTATACTTCTCCTGCTGCATCAATAAACTGTCCATAATAACAGATTTTATATATAGTCCAGCCACTCACCCTCTTTTAGTTGCTTTTCCTGGGAGATTGTCCTTTGGAATCTCTGTCTTCTGTTCTGGCACCATTCCTCTTCCCCTCAATTGGAGGAGGGGGGGGGGGTTCTCTCCAGGTCTCCTTCTTTCTCCTCCGTCTACCTCTCTCACTGGTATCCGGCACACAGACTCTCCTCTCTCCCAAGCTGGCGTCTTCTCCAACTCCTCTGGGGACCTGCCAGTTCTCTCCCCTTCTCCTCTCACCGAGTCGGTACGCTGAGCCAGGTCCACGTGTCTCATCCGTGAGAGAGCCAGCGTCTCCTCCTGAATCGGGAAGCTAACCGGCTTCACTGTCTCCCAGAGCTCCCTTGCGGGAGATCACATGACCGCCCCGCGTCACCTGCACTCCCAGCAGCCTTGGGCGGGGAGGTTTCAACCGCCCCGTAGTCGTGGACTCCTGCAGCTCCGTCCTCTCAAGTTCTCTTCGGGAACCCCTCTCACCCGCAAGTTCTCAACCGGGTGCCTTCGCAGCATTTAGTCAGGGAACATTTGGGGAGGGAGGGTGGCCATCCTACGGAGAGCGCTCACATCGCCCCCTCTCTCCAACCGCCTTGGTTAGGCTCCTCCTCTGAGATCTTCCAGTCCCACCCTTAACTGTTATTAATGTACCACCCCAAGAGTAGTTAAATAGAAACTGAGGAGGGATAACCCAAAACTAGAGTAAATAGACTATCTCGGTACCTACGAATGACACAATAACATAACAATGATACATTTATTGGTACACAAAAGTAAAAATCTCTTTCACATATACATGAATGCATATATTAAAACCACATGAATTGACAGCATGGTACAATCAAGTACATGAGTCACAGATACTATAGTTTCACACCCCTAAGATGGTGGAAAATATGGGGGTGATGCTTGCTCCACTACATGTTTTGCAGATATTGTCCACTTCTTCAGGAGGAAAGATCAAACTTTAATCTGAAACTAAACACAAATGTAATCAAAATACAAATGTGATATAGTAAACACGGTGTTTATAATAATAATAATGAAAATAATAACATTGGTGGACAAGACTAGAGGTGGCTAGAGGTGTCAACATACTTCCCCCCGCCCCTGTGTGGCATTTTTCTGTCTGATGACCAGCTGGCAAGACTATTTTACATATTACTATTTTACACTCCTGACTTTTGCAGTCTACAGTATATCTTGTTCTGTGTGTTCCACTGCTGATCCATGCATTCTATAACCTACGTTGTGAATTGCATGATACTGACTTCTGCAATGTATATGTTGTGATTGCTATATAGTCCTGAGTGCTGCACTCTGTAATTTGTGCTGAACATATCATCCTCCTGGCCATTTATATTGTCTAAACTTTAAATGAAGTTCTCTTACTGTCAACCTACAGTATATTCTGAACACAGAAACACATTTGTAATGGAAGTTTCAATTTAAAAAAATATCCTTTGTGCTGAGGGATATAACTCTCTCATTTGAGGCATTGTAATTAAAGTGATTCTAAAGGCTTATTTATTTTAAGGAAAAATAACAAACATGTTATACTTACCTGCTGTGTGCAGTGGTTTTGCAGCCCGGATCCTCCTTGGGTCCCCCGCAGGCTTTCCTGGCCCCTCCTTCCTGTCGGGTGCCCCCACAGCAAGCAGCTTGCTATGGGGGCACCCGCTCCTCCGTGGCTCAGCCTTGCCCCCTCTCTCATCTCATTGGCTCATTGTCTGTGATTGACAGTAGTGGGAGGCAGTAGCTCCAGCTTCTGTCTCAGCCAATGAGAAGAGAGAGTCACGGGCTAGCCGAGACTCCAGTGCACATCGCTGGATCGAGAGGGGGCTTAGGTGAGTATTAGGGGGGGCTGGGGGGGAAACTGCACACAGGTTTTTTTACCTTCATGCATACAATTCATGAAGGTAAAAAAACATTAAGCCTTTAGAACCACTTTAAAGCAGAACTATTTAAACCTTCTATCCTGCACTGTGATGTCCTGCCAGCCACTAGCATTGTCAGACTGGCAGCTTCTGGGTATTGATGTCTAGCCTTTTTCATTAATTGGGCCAAAATGACATCAATCCTGTGCATGTGCAGGAGCTCAACCATCTCGGCATAACCAAAATTCTACACCAAGCTACACGTGTGAAGCTCACTGTACAGTGCGGACAGGAAGATCATTTATTTTATAGTAGATATATAGCGGGGTTGAGTTACTAAAACTGAAGAGTGCAAAATCTGGTGCAGCTTTGTATATAAACCAATCAGCTTCCAGGTTTTTTTTTGTCAAAGCATAATTTAACAAGCTTAAGTTAGTAGCTGATTGGCTACCATGCACAGCCGCAACTGGATTTTGCACGCTCCAGTTTTAGTAAATCAACCCTAGTGTGTTTGTTCCACATTAATCCTGTTTGCAATTATCTCATGTTAAAGTTTCACATTAAGAGGTACTGTATGTTGTGAGTACAAGGAATGTGGCATACATGTGTGGTATATACTGCGAGCATGCTCAAACTATTACTTTATTAATCTCTTCGTGCTGGTGGTATGCATATATGTGGCCTCTTGGCGGGTGGGCCTTAACACTGAGAGGCCCCATATATGTGTACCAGAATGTAAACAGAGCTGTACCGAGAACGGGCCCTGTGTGCTCTCAGCACAGAGGCGATCTCTACTTGGATCAGGGGTTTTTCCACTTTGACAGACAATCACAGCGCTCACATGTTTCAAAATCCTACCCCACCTATCAGCATCAGAAACCTCTTAAAGGGCCGGGAGGCCCAGCATTAATTTATCAAGCTCACTTTATGCCACAATGCTACATGCACCACGAGTTCCTGTCTCTTTTATGTGTCGCTCTTTCGTGGGTTCTAAAGTTGTGATTTATGGAGTATTTTACCCTTAGTATACACAATGAAGCAGCATTGAATTTACAGTACACAGCTCTATGGAATGGCACAGTATAGGTAATATATCATAAAGTACAAAATAGAGCCATATACAGTATACAGTATACTTTATAGTACAAAATGAAGCGGTGAGATTGATACTCATTCATTGTGTTTATGGCACATACCAATTTTTCAGTTACAGGTTCTTACATATGGACCTCAAAACCCCCTCAGCATTCCATGCAAGAATAATTTGAGGAAGCAGAGATAAAGTACACACGGTAAAACATATTTACAGTTTAGAGATTCTCTTTTAAATTGTTTTAAAACACTTTTACATAATAACAGCAAGTACCCTAAGTGGGTGTCACAATAACAATAGAAGTGATATTCAGCCATGTTGGCAATATAATAAAGTGACTAGTGTTGTGCAGTAATTGCAACTCTGGCCACAGTTGTTTAAAGGAGGGATTGACAAGGTGCCTTTAATATGTCTTTTAACTATGTTGGGAGAGATCATTCTGGTGTTTTATTGTTCCTAAAAGCACTAGCAGCAAGCACTTATTGAATGTTTGCTGTGCCAAACAGCATATTATAACTTGTTCATGTTAAGAAGACTTGCATTATGCTGTTAGTCATGGGCCATAGGAGTTATTGGAAATAAAGTAACACATCATATATATGTCAGAAAAAAAATAAAGAAATTACCCTTAAGAGAATATCAAGTATGATATCCAATCATTTCAACCCTATTACATTTGGAATCAGGAAACCATATAATGTTTGGTTTCCAAACCAGTACTCCTTGAGTTGCTGTACCATTATTATTTCCTGGTCCCCTAAAGCATTCCTAGCTTTTCAGCTAGAATTGACTGTTAAGAAGCATAGGCATGCAGCCTCAATATCCCATATCCCGAACCATAACCTTGTACCTTCATACTAATAAAGCACGTAAATTGATGTTGAGAGGAAGGGCAAGGCCACAGTTTTGTTTATCTACAGATTCAATGGATAACTCAAACATGAATATAAAGGTTCCAAAAATGATATATGCCAGTCACAGCTGATCTGTGTGGACCAAATACCATAACATAGCCTATAAGCCTATTCTAGAAATCAGTTCAGGAAAGGCCCTGTCTTACACCAACCACTGAGGTGGTTACCCAGAAAATGTGTAGCTGGCAGGGTAACAATTTGCCTATAAAGCTGTGACAAAAGTAATGTAAAGTATATTTTTTTAAAATTTTTGTTTAGGAGGGTGGGTGTGATCTTCTCATGTGGCAACCAGAAGTCCAAAGAGAGGTGCTTCCACCTCAGGTAATTTTATACCCTCACCACCTATCCCAACCACCTTAGAGCCTAAAGGGAAACTCTAAACTACCTAATGCCATGCTTAAAGCCACTCAGGAGCCCCTTTCCTTAACGTGCAAGGGCTCCCACATTCTGTCTGGGTAGCAGCACTAATGGTATAGGCAGGGGCGGACTGAAAACTCATGGGCCCCTGGGGCAATAGGGGATCATAGGGCCTCTGTGTCCTTGCCCAAACTCAAAAAAGCCTATGAGAAAGGTACCAGGGGCATCTCATGGGGCCCCCTACTGACCCCAGGCCCTCGGCAGTGCCCGAGTTTCCAAATGGTCAGTGTCAGGAATGGACTTGCCAGTAATGGTGGGACTCACCTGCCTTGTGGGCTGCAGTACCAGGGCTGGCCAGCGGGTGCTCTCAGCAATCAGAGACTCAACCCTGTAGTCAGCCAAACACCTGAAGCTGATTACGGAGGTGTATTTAAGGGATGGCCAGACCTGCAGTCTGTGCCTTGGTGTGTGTTTTTCTATGGGCCCCTGTATCTTGTTACCTGCATCCCTGTTCCTGTCTGACTGATTCGTTGCCGACCCTGCCTGATCCGGACCTCTGCTGACTTCTCCTGTTTGATCCCTGGCTTGTGACCCCGACCATTCTCTGCCTGACCCCCTGTACCTACCTGCCCGTTAGTTGCTGTACCCGGCTCGTGACCTGACTACTCTCTGCCTGCTCCTCCTGTTCCTACCTGCCCGATTGTTATTGACCCAGCCTGCCTGACGACGCTTGCATTGTATGTATTGTTATCTGTGGGTGGTTTGGTTTGGTTCGTTTGCACTGTGTTATGTTTTAGTATTGCACTGCGTTTGTATTGTTAGTATTAATAAATTATATTGTTTATCACATATCTGAAGCCTGCGTTTCCCTGCGTCAGTTCACATACCTCTGGTCATACCCGGAGCCCTGACATTACACCAAGGCCAATCCTGACCAGAAGTGGCTGCACAGGGAAGCCATCTTGGCTTATTGTTGCTGGGAAGGATGGATCTTGATGAGGTTGTGTATTTATCTCTGCAAGTGTTTGATGACAGAGAATATGCTTATCAGACTCTGAAGGAGTATCCCCGGGATCAACTACTAGAATGTATACGGATCGCTCATTGCCTAGTAGATCAGGGCACAGAATTCTCTGAGGTGCAGCCATTGATTCAGGTTTGTGCTGAGTTGGTTTCATCTGGTACCCCCGAATGCAGGGATGAATTTTTGCCGCCATTTAGTGCCGACCAGGTAGAGTCCCTGGTATGGTTATTAGAGGATGATGTAGATTACTTTCTGGAGCGTTATTCTGCATGTTCACAACAGGTACTAAGAGATTGTATAAACGCAGTGCAGTCTTTGACCAGACAGGCTTTGTGTAAGCTGAGCTTTGTTCAACCCATACTGCAGACATGGTCAGACTTGTTGCACCCAGCCTCAGTCAGCTTACAACATCATTCCTCCACTCAAGGCACTCTTCCTGCATCCCCGACAGCACCCCCAGTGACTGCCCAGTATACTCTAACTACCACATACCAGTCCTCTGCTCCCACTCGCTGCACCTATCCTTTCTTTAACCCTGTAAAGAAGTCCTCTGTAGCAACTGCTCCCTCCTCTGTTCCATCTTCCAGCTCTTCTCTGTCCTCAGCTGCTCCATTCGTTTGCAGACCTGCGTTTACTTGCAGTGCTCCAGTAGTTAAAACCAGAAAAAAGCGAAAATTCTTTCCAACCAGTACCATCCTGCCAGTATCCAAACCGGTGAGCCTGTCGTCTGAGAACCTGCCTTCCATGGTTCAGCCTGGTGCCTCGGCACCCGCACTTCAGCCTGATGTCTCTACCCAGCCTGATGTCTCTACCCAGCCTGATGAACTGATCTAGCCTGATGATCCTATCACTCCTGATGACCCAGTGCCGCTATCATACCTGGTGACCCGATGCCCGCTGTCGAGCCAGACGATCCGGTACCTGATGACCCGATGCCCGCTGTCGAGCCAGACGATCCAATGCCTGATGACCCAGTGCCCGCTGTCATGCCTGGTGACCCAATGCCCGCTGTCGAGCCAGACGATCCAGCGCCAGATGACCCGGTGCCTGCTGTCGAGCCAGACGATCCGGTACCTGATGACCTGGTGCCCACTGTCGTGCCAATTGACTCAGAGCCCACTGTCATGCCTGGTGACTCGGTGCCCACTGCCTTGCCAGATGACGCGGTGCCCGCTGTCGAGCCAAATGACCTGATGCCTGGTGACCCGATGCCCGCTGTCGAGCCAGACGATCCAATGTCTGACCCAGTGCCCGCGGTCATGCCAGTTGACTCGGAGCCCACTGTCGTGCCTGGTGACTCGGTGCCCACTGCCTTGCCAGATGACGCAGTGCCCGCTGGCGAGCCAAATGACCTGATGCCTGGTGACCCAGTGCCCGCTGTCATACCTGGTGACCCGATGCCCGCTGTCGAGCCAGACAATCCAATGCCTGATGACCCAGTGCCTGCTGTCATGCCTGGTGACCCGATGCCCGCTGTCGAGCCAGACAATCCAATGCCTGATGACCCAGTGCCCGCGGTCATGCCTGGTGACCCGATGCCTGTCGAGCCAGATGATCCAGCGCCAGATGACCCGGTGCCTGCTGTCGAGCCAGACGATCCGGTACCTGATGACCCGGTGCCCGCTGTCGTGCCAATTGACTCAGAGCCCACTGTTGTGCCTGGTGACTCGGTGCCCACTACCTTGCCAGATGACGAGGTGCCCGCTGTCGAGCCAAATGACCTGATGCCTGGTGACCCGATGCCCGCTGTCGAGCCAGACGATCCGGTACCTGATGACCCGGTGCCCGCTGTCATGCCTGGTGACCCGGTGCCCGCTGTCGAGCCAGACGATCCAATGCCTGATGACCCAGTGCCCGCTGTCATGCCTGGTGACCCAATGCCCGCTGTGGAGCCAGACGATCCGGTACCTGATGACCCGGTGCACGCTGTCATACCTGGTGACCCGATGCCCGCTGTCGAGCCAGACGATCCGGTACCTGATGACCCGGTGCCCGCTGTCATGCCTGGTGACCCGATGCCCGCTGTCGAGCCAGACGATCCAGGGCCAGATGACCCGGTGCCTGCTGTCGAGCCAGACGATCCGGTACCTGATGACCCAGTGCCTGCTGTCATGCCTGGTGACCCGATGCCCGCTGTCGAGCTAGACGATCCAGCGCCAGATGACCCGGTGCCTGCTGTCGAGCCAGACGATCCGGTACCTGATGACCCAGTGCCCGCTGTCGTGCCAATTGACTCAGAGCCCACTGTCATGCCTGGTGACTCGGTGCCCACTGCCTTGCCAGATGACGCGGTGCCCGCTGTCGAGCCAAATGACCTGATGCCTGGTGACCCGATGCCCGCTGTCGAGCCAAACGATCCAATGTCTGACCCAGTGCCCGCGGTCATGCCAATTGACTCGGAACCCACTGTCGTGCCTGGTGACTCGGTGCCCACTGCCTTGCCAGATGACGCGGTGCCCGCTGGCGAGCCAAATGACCTGGTGCCTGGTGACCTGATGCCCGCTGTCGTGCCTGATGACCCGGTGCCCGCCGCTCCGCCTGGGGGCCCGATGCCTGTCACTCCACCTGGGGGCCCGGTGCCTGCCGCCCCGCCTGGGGGCCCGGCGCCCGCCGCCCCGCCTGGGGGCCCTGTGCCTGCCGCCCCACCTGGGGGACCTGTGCCTCTGCCCGGAGTCCAGCCCGATGTGCCTCTGCCCGGAGTCCAGCCCGATGTGCCAGTCTTTGATATCCCGCCAGTTACCAGACCCGGGCGGTGGAAAATTTTGCCCAGCTAGGACTGTTTGGAGCGTCCTGAGGCCGCTCCTTGAGGGGGGGGGTACTGTCAGGAATGGACTTGCCGGTAATGGTGGGACTCACCTGCCTTGTGGGCTGCAGTACCAGGGCTGGCCAGCGGGTGCTCTCAGCAATCAGAGACTCAACCCTGTAGTCAGCCAAACACCTGAAGCTGATTACGGAGGTGTATTTAAGGGATGGCCAGACCTGCAGTCTGTGCCTTGGTGTGTGTTTTTCTATGGGCCCGTATCTTGTTACATCCCTGTTCCTGTTCCTGTCTCTGTCTGATTCGTTGCCGACCCTGCCTGATCCGGACCTCTGCTGACTTCTCCTGTTTGATCCCTGGCTTGTGACCCCGACCATTCTCTGCCTGACCCCCTGTACCTACCTGCCCGTTAGTTGCTGTACCCGGCTCGTGACCTGACTACTCTCTGCCTGCTCCTCCTGTTCCTACCTGCCCGATTGTTATTGACCCAGCCTGCCTGACGACACTTGCATTGTATGTATTGTTATCTGTGGGTGGTTTGGTTCGTTTGCACTGTGTTATGTTTTAGTATTGCACTGCGTTTGTATTGTTAGTATTAATAAATGACATTGTTTATCACATATCTGAAGCCTGCGTTTCCCTGCGTCAGTTCACATACCTCTGGTCATACCCGGAGCCCTGACAGTCAGTCTGCCCCTGGGTATAGGACCCAACAAAGAACTATTGTTATTTCACTAAATTAGTTTCCCCTGACTACTAAACAAAAATAGGAAACTAGACTTTTGCAGTCTGTATTAGTAAGTGACAATTGTATGTGCTATGGAGGTGGCAAAGGAGTAAATTTGTAGCCAAAGGCAGGATTTACACACCCTGTCTCTCTAGGCCAACTGTCTTGACTGGCATTCTACCCAGTTGACTGGCTAGCCTTAGAATCAAACTAACAATATCAGAAGCCATATCCACACAAGACATGGTGTGGCTAGGGAAGAAAGGCTGCCTGCTCTACTACTGCCTTCACTACTTTGATAGTGGATTGGTTTTGTTTGTACAAACCCAGAGTGAGTAAATTATAAGTAATCAGTTCACTAGCCCACCAATAAAAATTGTCTTACTGTACAGGACAGCAACAATGACCAGCTAACTGCTGCTCTACACTCTACCACAGAGTGAGGGCTCTATGGTAAAGAGACAAAGACACTACAGGGCTTTGTCATCATGGCTATCTCCTACCTTCTCTAGTACTGTCCAGAAACTTCTTTCTGGGGCATGATTCACTACATTAAAGCATATCTAAACAAACAAACAATAATATATATACACTATATTGCCAAAAGTATTGGGATGCCCCTTCAAATCATTGGATTCAGGTGTTCCAATCACCTCCATGGCCACAGGTATATAAAATCAAGCACCTAGGCATGCAGAGTGCTTCTACAAACATTTGTGAAAGAATGGGTTGCTCTCCGGAGCTCAGTGAATTCAAGTGAGGTACCGTGATAGGTTACCACCTCTGCAATAAATCCATCTATGAAATTTCCTAGCTACTAAATATTCCACAGTCAACTGTTAGTGTTATTATAACAAAGTGGAAGCAACTGGGAACAACAGCAACTCAGCCACCAAGTGGTAGGCCATGTAAAATGACAGAGCGGGGTCAGCACATGCTGATGCCAACTGTCTGCAGTGTCAATAGGTAAAGATCTCCAAACTTCATGTGGCCTTTAGATTAGCACAACAACAGTGAGTAGAGAGCTTCATGGAATGGGTTTTCATGTCCGAGCAGCTGCATCCAAACCTTACATCACCAAGTGCAATGTATAGCATAGGATGCAGTGGTGTAAAGCACGCTGCCACTGGACTCTAGAGCATTGGAGACGTGTTCTCTGGAGTGATGAATCACATTTTTCTGTCTGACAATCCGATGGATGTGTCTGGGTTTGGTGGTTGCCAGTAGAATGGTACTTGCATGACTGCATTGTGCCTAGTGTAAAGTTTGGTGGAGGGGGGACCATGGTGTGGGGTTGTTTTTCCAGGGGTTGGGCTTGGCCCCTTAGTTCCAGTGAAAGGAACTCTTAAGGCGTCGGCATACCAAGACATTTTGGAGTCATGTTGGAACAGGAAGGGGCTGTTTCAATTTCATGCTCCAAACTTGTGGGAACAGTTTGGGGATGGCCCCTTTCTGTTCCAACATGACTGCACACCAGTGCACAAAGTAAGAAACATAAAGACATGGATGAGTGAGGTTGGGGTGGAGGAACTTGACTGGCCTGCACAGAGTCCTGACCTCAACCCGATAGAACATCTTTGGGATGAATTAGAGTGGAGACTGTGAGCCAGGTCTTCTCGTCTGACATCAGTGCCTGACATCACAAATGCGCTTCTGGAAGATGGTCACGCTCTTAAACATTGTGGACAGCCTTCCCAGAAGAATTGAAGCTGCAAAGGGTGGGCCAACGCAATATTGAACCCTATTGACTAAGACAGGGATGCCATTAAAGTTCATGTGCATGTAAAGAAGGCAGGTGCCCAATACTTTTGGCAATATAGTGTGTATTTATATATATATATATATATATATATATATAAAAAGAGAGAGAGAGAGAGAGAGTTGCTTACCAGTTCCGAGGGTGGTGACTAGAGATGAGCGAATTTTTCAAAAATTCGATTTGGCTGATTCGGCGAATTCCAGGAAGAAATTCGATTCGATGCGAATTAATTCGCTACGAAGTTAACTTATAAAAAGGGTTTCTAGGCTTCAGAGAGCCTTTAAATTAGTGCAGAACACTGTACCTTTAATTTAAATGCCCTTGGAGATGAGGAAGGAGAAGGAGAAGGAGAAGGATGAGAAGAAGGAGAAGGATGAGAAGAAGGACAGTTCTGTGACAGTTTCTGTCTATTTCTGACAGTTCTGTGACATTCACTCCATACAGCGGTTTCAACCCGCTGTCGTGCCAATTGACTCAGAGCCCACTGTCATGCCTGGTGACTCGGTGCCCACTGCCTTGCCAGATGACGCGGTGCCCGCTGTCGAGCCAAATGACCTGATGCCTGGTGACCCGATGCCCGCTGTCGAGCCAAACGATCCAATGTCTGACCCAGTGCCCGCGGTCATGCCAATTGACTCGGAACCCACTGTCGTGCCTGGTGACTCGGTGCCCACTGCCTTGCCAGATGACGCGGTGCCCGCTGGCGAGCCAAATGACCTGGTGCCTGGTGACCTGATGCCCGCTGTCGTGCCTGATGACCCGGTGCCCGCCGCTCCGCCTGGGGGCCCGATGCCTGTCACTCCACCTGGGGGCCCGGTGCCTGCCGCCCCGCCTGGGGGCCCGGCGCCCGCCGCCCCGCCTGGGGGCCCTGTGCCTGCCGCCCCACCTGGGGGACCTGTGCCTCTGCCCGGAGTCCAGCCCGATGTGCCTCTGCCCGGAGTCCAGCCCGATGTGCCAGTCTTTGATATCCCGCCAGTTACCAGACCCGGGCGGTGGAAAATTTTGCCCAGCTAGGACTGTTTGGAGCGTCCTGAGGCCGCTCCTTGAGGGGGGGGGTACTGTCAGGAATGGACTTGCCGGTAATGGTGGGACTCACCTGCCTTGTGGGCTGCAGTACCAGGGCTGGCCAGCGGGTGCTCTCAGCAATCAGAGACTCAACCCTGTAGTCAGCCAAACACCTGAAGCTGATTACGGAGGTGTATTTAAGGGATGGCCAGACCTGCAGTCTGTGCCTTGGTGTGTGTTTTTCTATGGGCCCGTATCTTGTTACATCCCTGTTCCTGTTCCTGTCTCTGTCTGATTCGTTGCCGACCCTGCCTGATCCGGACCTCTGCTGACTTCTCCTGTTTGATCCCTGGCTTGTGACCCCGACCATTCTCTGCCTGACCCCCTGTACCTACCTGCCCGTTAGTTGCTGTACCCGGCTCGTGACCTGACTACTCTCTGCCTGCTCCTCCTGTTCCTACCTGCCCGATTGTTATTGACCCAGCCTGCCTGACGACACTTGCATTGTATGTATTGTTATCTGTGGGTGGTTTGGTTCGTTTGCACTGTGTTATGTTTTAGTATTGCACTGCGTTTGTATTGTTAGTATTAATAAATGACATTGTTTATCACATATCTGAAGCCTGCGTTTCCCTGCGTCAGTTCACATACCTCTGGTCATACCCGGAGCCCTGACAGTCAGTCTGCCCCTGGGTATAGGACCCAACAAAGAACTATTGTTATTTCACTAAATTAGTTTCCCCTGACTACTAAACAAAAATAGGAAACTAGACTTTTGCAGTCTGTATTAGTAAGTGACAATTGTATGTGCTATGGAGGTGGCAAAGGAGTAAATTTGTAGCCAAAGGCAGGATTTACACACCCTGTCTCTCTAGGCCAACTGTCTTGACTGGCATTCTACCCAGTTGACTGGCTAGCCTTAGAATCAAACTAACAATATCAGAAGCCATATCCACACAAGACATGGTGTGGCTAGGGAAGAAAGGCTGCCTGCTCTACTACTGCCTTCACTACTTTGATAGTGGATTGGTTTTGTTTGTACAAACCCAGAGTGAGTAAATTATAAGTAATCAGTTCACTAGCCCACCAATAAAAATTGTCTTACTGTACAGGACAGCAACAATGACCAGCTAACTGCTGCTCTACACTCTACCACAGAGTGAGGGCTCTATGGTAAAGAGACAAAGACACTACAGGGCTTTGTCATCATGGCTATCTCCTACCTTCTCTAGTACTGTCCAGAAACTTCTTTCTGGGGCATGATTCACTACATTAAAGCATATCTAAACAAACAAACAATAATATATATACACTATATTGCCAAAAGTATTGGGATGCCCCTTCAAATCATTGGATTCAGGTGTTCCAATCACCTCCATGGCCACAGGTATATAAAATCAAGCACCTAGGCATGCAGAGTGCTTCTACAAACATTTGTGAAAGAATGGGTTGCTCTCCGGAGCTCAGTGAATTCAAGTGAGGTACCGTGATAGGTTACCACCTCTGCAATAAATCCATCTATGAAATTTCCTAGCTACTAAATATTCCACAGTCAACTGTTAGTGTTATTATAACAAAGTGGAAGCAACTGGGAACAACAGCAACTCAGCCACCAAGTGGTAGGCCATGTAAAATGACAGAGCGGGGTCAGCACATGCTGATGCCAACTGTCTGCAGTGTCAATAGGTAAAGATCTCCAAACTTCATGTGGCCTTTAGATTAGCACAACAACAGTGAGTAGAGAGCTTCATGGAATGGGTTTTCATGTCCGAGCAGCTGCATCCAAACCTTACATCACCAAGTGCAATGTATAGCATAGGATGCAGTGGTGTAAAGCACGCTGCCACTGGACTCTAGAGCATTGGAGACGTGTTCTCTGGAGTGATGAATCACATTTTTCTGTCTGACAATCCGATGGATGTGTCTGGGTTTGGTGGTTGCCAGTAGAATGGTACTTGCATGACTGCATTGTGCCTAGTGTAAAGTTTGGTGGAGGGGGGACCATGGTGTGGGGTTGTTTTTCCAGGGGTTGGGCTTGGCCCCTTAGTTCCAGTGAAAGGAACTCTTAAGGCGTCGGCATACCAAGACATTTTGGAGTCATGTTGGAACAGGAAGGGGCTGTTTCAATTTCATGCTCCAAACTTGTGGGAACAGTTTGGGGATGGCCCCTTTCTGTTCCAACATGACTGCACACCAGTGCACAAAGTAAGAAACATAAAGACATGGATGAGTGAGGTTGGGGTGGAGGAACTTGACTGGCCTGCACAGAGTCCTGACCTCAACCCGATAGAACATCTTTGGGATGAATTAGAGTGGAGACTGTGAGCCAGGTCTTCTCGTCTGACATCAGTGCCTGACATCACAAATGCGCTTCTGGAAGATGGTCACGCTCTTAAACATTGTGGACAGCCTTCCCAGAAGAATTGAAGCTGCAAAGGGTGGGCCAACGCAATATTGAACCCTATTGACTAAGACAGGGATGCCATTAAAGTTCATGTGCATGTAAAGAAGGCAGGTGCCCAATACTTTTGGCAATATAGTGTGTATTTATATATATATATATATATATATATATATATAAAAAGAGAGAGAGAGAGAGAGAGTTGCTTACCAGTTCCGAGGGTGGTGACTAGAGATGAGCGAATTTTTCAAAAATTCGATTTGGCTGATTCGGCGAATTCCAGGAAGAAATTCGATTCGATGCGAATTAATTCGCTACGAAGTTAACTTATAAAAAGGGTTTCTAGGCTTCAGAGAGCCTTTAAATTAGTGCAGAACACTGTACCTTTAATTTAAATGCCCTTGGAGATGAGGAAGGAGAAGGAGAAGGAGAAGGATGAGAAGAAGGAGAAGGATGAGAAGAAGGACAGTTCTGTGACAGTTTCTGTCTATTTCTGACAGTTCTGTGACATTCACTCCATACAGCGGTTTCAACCCGCTGTCGTGCCAATTGACTCAGAGCCCACTGTCATGCCTGGTGACTCGGTGCCCACTGCCTTGCCAGATGACGCGGTGCCCGCTGTCGAGCCAAATGACCTGATGCCTGGTGACCCGATGCCCGCTGTCGAGCCAAACGATCCAATGTCTGACCCAGTGCCCGCGGTCATGCCAATTGACTCGGAACCCACTGTCGTGCCTGGTGACTCGGTGCCCACTGCCTTGCCAGATGACGCGGTGCCCGCTGGCGAGCCAAATGACCTGGTGCCTGGTGACCTGATGCCCGCTGTCGTGCCTGATGACCCGGTGCCCGCCGCTCCGCCTGGGGGCCCGATGCCTGTCACTCCACCTGGGGGCCCGGTGCCTGCCGCCCCGCCTGGGGGCCCGGCGCCCGCCGCCCCGCCTGGGGGCCCTGTGCCTGCCGCCCCACCTGGGGGACCTGTGCCTCTGCCCGGAGTCCAGCCCGATGTGCCTCTGCCCGGAGTCCAGCCCGATGTGCCAGTCTTTGATATCCCGCCAGTTACCAGACCCGGGCGGTGGAAAATTTTGCCCAGCTAGGACTGTTTGGAGCGTCCTGAGGCCGCTCCTTGAGGGGGGGGGTACTGTCAGGAATGGACTTGCCGGTAATGGTGGGACTCACCTGCCTTGTGGGCTGCAGTACCAGGGCTGGCCAGCGGGTGCTCTCAGCAATCAGAGACTCAACCCTGTAGTCAGCCAAACACCTGAAGCTGATTACGGAGGTGTATTTAAGGGATGGCCAGACCTGCAGTCTGTGCCTTGGTGTGTGTTTTTCTATGGGCCCGTATCTTGTTACATCCCTGTTCCTGTTCCTGTCTCTGTCTGATTCGTTGCCGACCCTGCCTGATCCGGACCTCTGCTGACTTCTCCTGTTTGATCCCTGGCTTGTGACCCCGACCATTCTCTGCCTGACCCCCTGTACCTACCTGCCCGTTAGTTGCTGTACCCGGCTCGTGACCTGACTACTCTCTGCCTGCTCCTCCTGTTCCTACCTGCCCGATTGTTATTGACCCAGCCTGCCTGACGACACTTGCATTGTATGTATTGTTATCTGTGGGTGGTTTGGTTCGTTTGCACTGTGTTATGTTTTAGTATTGCACTGCGTTTGTATTGTTAGTATTAATAAATGACATTGTTTATCACATATCTGAAGCCTGCGTTTCCCTGCGTCAGTTCACATACCTCTGGTCATACCCGGAGCCCTGACAGTCAGTCTGCCCCTGGGTATAGGACCCAACAAAGAACTATTGTTATTTCACTAAATTAGTTTCCCCTGACTACTAAACAAAAATAGGAAACTAGACTTTTGCAGTCTGTATTAGTAAGTGACAATTGTATGTGCTATGGAGGTGGCAAAGGAGTAAATTTGTAGCCAAAGGCAGGATTTACACACCCTGTCTCTCTAGGCCAACTGTCTTGACTGGCATTCTACCCAGTTGACTGGCTAGCCTTAGAATCAAACTAACAATATCAGAAGCCATATCCACACAAGACATGGTGTGGCTAGGGAAGAAAGGCTGCCTGCTCTACTACTGCCTTCACTACTTTGATAGTGGATTGGTTTTGTTTGTACAAACCCAGAGTGAGTAAATTATAAGTAATCAGTTCACTAGCCCACCAATAAAAATTGTCTTACTGTACAGGACAGCAACAATGACCAGCTAACTGCTGCTCTACACTCTACCACAGAGTGAGGGCTCTATGGTAAAGAGACAAAGACACTACAGGGCTTTGTCATCATGGCTATCTCCTACCTTCTCTAGTACTGTCCAGAAACTTCTTTCTGGGGCATGATTCACTACATTAAAGCATATCTAAACAAACAAACAATAATATATATACACTATATTGCCAAAAGTATTGGGATGCCCCTTCAAATCATTGGATTCAGGTGTTCCAATCACCTCCATGGCCACAGGTATATAAAATCAAGCACCTAGGCATGCAGAGTGCTTCTACAAACATTTGTGAAAGAATGGGTTGCTCTCCGGAGCTCAGTGAATTCAAGTGAGGTACCGTGATAGGTTACCACCTCTGCAATAAATCCATCTATGAAATTTCCTAGCTACTAAATATTCCACAGTCAACTGTTAGTGTTATTATAACAAAGTGGAAGCAACTGGGAACAACAGCAACTCAGCCACCAAGTGGTAGGCCATGTAAAATGACAGAGCGGGGTCAGCACATGCTGATGCCAACTGTCTGCAGTGTCAATAGGTAAAGATCTCCAAACTTCATGTGGCCTTTAGATTAGCACAACAACAGTGAGTAGAGAGCTTCATGGAATGGGTTTTCATGTCCGAGCAGCTGCATCCAAACCTTACATCACCAAGTGCAATGTATAGCATAGGATGCAGTGGTGTAAAGCACGCTGCCACTGGACTCTAGAGCATTGGAGACGTGTTCTCTGGAGTGATGAATCACATTTTTCTGTCTGACAATCCGATGGATGTGTCTGGGTTTGGTGGTTGCCAGTAGAATGGTACTTGCATGACTGCATTGTGCCTAGTGTAAAGTTTGGTGGAGGGGGGACCATGGTGTGGGGTTGTTTTTCCAGGGGTTGGGCTTGGCCCCTTAGTTCCAGTGAAAGGAACTCTTAAGGCGTCGGCATACCAAGACATTTTGGAGTCATGTTGGAACAGGAAGGGGCTGTTTCAATTTCATGCTCCAAACTTGTGGGAACAGTTTGGGGATGGCCCCTTTCTGTTCCAACATGACTGCACACCAGTGCACAAAGTAAGAAACATAAAGACATGGATGAGTGAGGTTGGGGTGGAGGAACTTGACTGGCCTGCACAGAGTCCTGACCTCAACCCGATAGAACATCTTTGGGATGAATTAGAGTGGAGACTGTGAGCCAGGTCTTCTCGTCTGACATCAGTGCCTGACATCACAAATGCGCTTCTGGAAGATGGTCACGCTCTTAAACATTGTGGACAGCCTTCCCAGAAGAATTGAAGCTGCAAAGGGTGGGCCAACGCAATATTGAACCCTATTGACTAAGACAGGGATGCCATTAAAGTTCATGTGCATGTAAAGAAGGCAGGTGCCCAATACTTTTGGCAATATAGTGTGTATTTATATATATATATATATATATATATATATAAAAAGAGAGAGAGAGAGAGAGAGTTGCTTACCAGTTCCGAGGGTGGTGACTAGAGATGAGCGAATTTTTCAAAAATTCGATTTGGCTGATTCGGCGAATTCCAGGAAGAAATTCGATTCGATGCGAATTAATTCGCTACGAAGTTAACTTATAAAAAGGGTTTCTAGGCTTCAGAGAGCCTTTAAATTAGTGCAGAACACTGTACCTTTAATTTAAATGCCCTTGGAGATGAGGAAGGAGAAGGAGAAGGAGAAGGATGAGAAGAAGGAGAAGGATGAGAAGAAGGACAGTTCTGTGACAGTTTCTGTCTATTTCTGACAGTTCTGTGACATTCACTCCATACAGCGGTTTCAACCGCTGTATGGAGGGAATGTCCCAGAACTGTCAGAAATAGTCTATTTCTGACAGTTGTGGGACATTCACTCCATACAGCGGTTTCAACCGCTGTATGGAGGGAATGTCCCAGAACTGTCAGAAATAGTCTATTACTGACAGTTGTGGGACATTCACTCCATACAGCGGTTTCAACCGCTGTATGGAGGGAATGTCCCAGAACTGTCAGAAATAGACTATTTCTGACAGTTCTGGGACATTCACTCCATACAGCGGTTGAAACATTGTATCTATTTGTTTCCATAAATGGATCCATTTATGGAAACAAATAGATACAATGTTTCAACCGCTGTATGGAGGGAATGTCCCAGAACTGTCAGAAATAGTCTATTTCTGACAGTTCTGGGACATTCCCTCCATACAGCGGTTGAAACATTGTATCTATTTGTTTCCATAAATGGATCCATTTATGGAAACAAATAGATACAATGTTTCAACCGCTGTATGGAGGGAATGTCCCAGAACTGTCAGAAATAGTCTATTTCTGACAGTTGTGGGACATTCACTCCATACAGCGGTTTCAACCGCTGTATGGAGGGAATGTCCCAGAACTGTCAGAAATAGTCTATTTCTGACAGTTCTGGGACATTCACTCCATACAGCGGTTGAAACATTGTATCTATTTGTTTCCATAAATGACATTCTGCAGATACACTTAGAGGAGCTCTGCAGATACACTTTTTGCCGGCTTGGAATTATTCTTATTTTCATCCTACTTCTTCCTCTTCTTCATCCTCTTCTTCTTCTTCTGAGGATGAGGATGAAGAAGAAGAAGAAGAAGAAGTAGGATGAAAATAAGATTAATTCCAAGCCGGCAAAAAGTGTATGTGCAGAGCTCCTCTAAGTGTATCTGCAGAGCTCCTCTAAGTGTATCTGCAGAATAGAGGAACTCTGCACATACACTTTTTGCCGGCTTGGAATTATTCTTATTTTCATCCTACTTCTTCTTCTTCATCCTCATCCTCTTCTTCTTCTTCTGAGGATGAGGATGAAGAAGAAGAAGAAGTAGGATGAAATAAGATTAATTCCAAGCCGGCAAAAAGTGTATGTGCAGAGCTCCTCTAAGTGTATCTGCAGAGCTCCTCTAAGTGTATCTGCAGAATAGAGGAACTCTGCACATACACTTTTTGCCGGCTTGGAATTATTCTTATTTTCATCCTACTTCTTCTTCTTCTTCTTCATCCTCATCCTCTTCTTCTTCTTCTGAGGATGAGGATGAAGAAGAAGAAGAGGAAGAAGAAGTAGGATGAAAATAAGATTAATTCCAAGCCGGCAAAAAGTGTATCTGCAGAGCTCCTCTAAGTGTATCTGCAGAATAGAGGAACTCTGCACATACACTTTTTGCCGGCTTGGAATTATTCTTATTTTCATCCTACTTCTTCTTCCTCATCCTCATCCTCTTCTTCTTCTGAGGATGAGGATGAGGATGAAGAAGTAGAAGAAGAAGAAGAAGTAGGATGAAAATAAGAATTCCAAACCGGCAAGAAGTGTATGTGCAGAGTTCCTCTATTTCTGACAGTTCTCTGACAGCTTCTTCACATGTACAGCGGTTGAAACATCTGTATCCTAAATGGAAACTAATAGATACAATGTTTCAACCGCTGTACATGTGTTCCTTCTGTCAGAGAACTGTCAGAAATAGCGGAGCTCTCTGCAGGGACACTTTTGCCGGCTGATCGGGAAAAATCCGATTCGCGCACCCGAAGTAGGCAAATATTCGGATTTGACGCGAATCGAATTTTTCCTGAAATTCGTATCGAATTCCGGTTCGCCTGGTTCGATTCGCTCATCTCTAGTGGTGACTGTACAGCATTCATTTTTGCAGTACATTTTCGTCAACTACAGAAAAATACCTGTTGATTCTGCCAGAAATCTTAAATCGGTGTAACCTACTGTTATAATAGTAGATATAAAAAGGGGTATGATATCACAAATATTTTCTCAGTTTATTGGTATTACATTTGGTAGGACATGTTATTATATAATTAATCAACTGCAACTGGATAGATAAATGTTCACAATTTTGAATATGAAAGGACAAGTTGAGACTTACAGTCCAAAACATTAGTTATAGGGACATGGAACTAATTCCTTCTTATAGAATGCATTTTGAGCTATGAGCTATGTGTGCATATAAAAATAACATGTCACCTAGAGAATGACATAAGGTGAGTGCACTTGTGACTGAGCTGATGTGCTAAGGTCATAAATCCTATCCCAGATGCAAAATCTGTCATCTGTATAACCTGATGCCTCATTAGAATGCCAGAGCCTCTTCTCACAGCAGGTGAGGTAACACCCCAGAGGTGACTGAGCAGGGGTTAGGGTTCAGCCCATATCCACACCCTAATTCATTGAGTAGTCTGAAAAATGAACATTATAAAATTGATTGAAAGTATATTCTGAACATAGCAGTTGCAGACTTAAGGTGCAGAGTTGCACAGTGAAGATAGGTCATACTCTTATTGATCCTGAGAGTCTTGAAGAAGCATCTATGCGAAATGCATTGACCTCTCTAGATTACTGGATTTTGGAGATATACAAAAGAATGTGACATTTGATATCTACGAGTGATTTGGGGCTGTTTCCCTGGATCTTTTTGTGACTTTTTTTAGTCTGTATATTTATATTATGTAATAAAAATTTGGATTTTATATGACATCTTATTGGTATCCTTGGTACCAGTAAAAATCGTCAATTTTCTTTTTGGTTGAACACTTTACAGTTGGGATGTGGTGCGTTTCATAACACAGTTTTACCTGCTCAAAGTGGACACTGTCCTTATTCCTACGACTAGGTCTTCAACCAGGCTAGCAAGTCTCTGCAAGCATGCTTCTCTGACACTTACTACAGAGCACCCTTGCACCTATATAAAAGATATGTAATCTATGAGAACACAAGATTAAGGGACTGTATTGATTTACATAAATCCACACTCTGACTTTAACAAATTATTGGTGGAGCTGTCACTCTGACTAATAAAGTGCTGATAGATAGAAAAGAGGAGGTGAATGGATATTAAGTATACAGCTGAAAAAGGAACATTTGCTTAGACCAAATTCTGTGTGGAGTTTAAATGATGGAAGGCTGAACTACAAGTTTTTTTTTTCATATAATCTGGATGTGTGCGCCTTTCCCTGGGTGACTTTTGTTTGAACTATTCAGGAAATTGCTGTATGTACATAGCTGTATAGTCCCTTATTCCTATGGAAAATAAGTTATACTTGATTTACTCATTTTGACAGCTAATGAAAACTATCTGAAATGTGCATTCTACGTTAGGTCTGGTATGACTGTAGAACAAGTGCTCTATATGTCCGTGCTGGACTTGTGATAGAAGATGCAAGGTTTAGCTGATGGTGGCATCAGATGGGTGATGATTGCTTTTACAAATAAGATCCATATGGAATTGCAGTTAAATAAGGGTGCATTTAATTCCAGCAGATGTAAATTGTATGGTTACCCCTACAAATGCTTCCATTAGGAACACCCTGTGCAATAAAGAATATGTCAGCAATAAAAAATCTCCATTTAAGCTTGGGACTTTATAATTATCCATCTGCAAGTTCATACAGTTGAGCTATGTACACCTGTATTTATACCCAGGGGTAGTTTATATGTATTCACTATCTTGGGAGGGGGTGAATGATTTGGTTATTGTTGGCAATAGCAGCGCAGCTCGTAATTCCTCTGACTAAGGGGATTATACTGGCCTGATATGTTGATTACTACTGTGCACATTGATGAAAAGGGAAACGTTTCTCAATACTTAAGGGGATGATAAATCCTTTGTTGATTGGGGAGTTTATCCCCAAGGCTAAATCTTTAACGATATGTGTGATGACAGTACACTTTCTACTTTTTATTCATTTGCTTGTTTTCACATGGGGTTTGGAAATAATATGGGTTCATGTTCAGGGGCATTTCTTAGTAGATTTATTTAAGCAACTGTTCTGATACAAAACACGGTTTCACCTTTTGTTATGGATAGTTAATATATTATGTTTTGTATGCTTGGATGTTAGGACTATACCAATTTCACTGTTCAACAAATTTTTATTTTTGCCAGTTTTGGAAACAAAAGGATCCATTTCTTAATGAATTTCACAATCTGAGTTCAAATATAACAATGAAATTTGTCAATTGGCTGTAGTTTTTCTGTAAACGGAAAGTTTTCTACTATAGGCGTAATGACTACATAATGCACAATAATTATATAGATAGATGTCTTTCCACAAATATAAAGCAAGTGATATTGACTACATAACAAAGCCTAAATGGCATAATATATTGCATAGGATTACCAAGAAAAATTATAGCCATAAGCTAAGTTGAATCATTTTAATACTTAGGATTCTCACTAGTTTTGTCTTCAGTTTGTGTCGGTTTTGCTTCTCTTGGCTTTTCTCTTGTATTCGAGGAAAGGGCTATCTCTTACAACTGCACGTGACTACACGCTTCAGGTTCTTCCTCACTTGACTCAACCACGAAGGATTCTGGTGCTTTAGGAATTGGTAGCCCCTCTCCATGAGGAACTGGACGTATTGCCGATGGAATATTTGGATAGTGCACAGATAACTTTTTCTTCTTAATTAGCCTTTACAATTGGAGGCACCATACAAAAGTAACAATTACTAACATGATCTGTTGGCTCTCTCCAAATCATTGGCACAGCGAAAGGCATAGATGCCTTTTTTCCATTCAACCATTGCTCCAGTGCCGTCCCACAAGAATTGCAACATATATGTGGTGCCCAGCTCTTGTCCTGGTCTCCTATCTTGCAGCCAAAATACAAGTTGTAGGCTTTCTTAATCATTCCTGTTATCCTCCTTTTTTGTGAGATAAAAGTTATTTTACCGCAGATATAGCAGAAATTATCTGCTTTATTCACACAAGTTCGAGGCATTACTGAGTAGCCTATATAAGCATAAAACGAAATGTAAAGACGCTGTCGAACTACAATCAGCTACAGATACTGCAGCTTTTATGCAGTGAAGTGATGCAATTAAAGGCTAATATTGCATCATCTCAGTATACATGCAATTTTCTATTGGTCACCAGTATCAATTGCGCAATATGCAGCTGAAGTTGCATCATAATTTTGAATGGCTTACGTCATTAGATGGGTGAATATATCATGGAAACTAGAGCCAATCAACATTTTTTAGGGTCATTTTCGTTTTCAGCACCCCAAAATTATGTAAGATTAGCTAATTTTATGCCCAAAACTTTTTACCTGTTGAACAGTGTTTCCTGTCATTTTTACTAGTTCTACAATTTGTTTTTCTTTATATATATATTATACAAGTCTTCACTCACATATGATCTCTTGGGCTATGAGCCTACTGGCAGATCTCTTCCCCATAAAAAATGGGGCATGTGTCCCCTGCCCCTATAATCTTCAGCTTATCCGTAGAGCCTTTCATTCAAATGATTAACACTTCCCTGAGTATTACTGGGGTGAGCATATACAGCATAGGTAGAAAAGGATATCAGGTGTCAGTGTTCACTGATGACTTATGCTGGCCATACATAAAGTTCCTTTATTCAGAGTGATTCCTCTATCCACACTAACAGCAGATGGTCCATCTGTGTGCTATTGTATTCTGACAGCAGGCAACACTGAACAGTGCCTGCATATGACTGGATAAAAGCACTGGACTGACAATTTTCCCCCTAGGTCCTTCAATTAAGGTTAATTTTTCACTTGAATTTCTTGATCTGGGTATTGCCAGCAGGGCCAGCCATGGAATGAAGTTTGGTGTGTATAGCCAACATTACTCTTCTACTTATCCAGAATACTTTCAACAGTCCCTTGCCTTCTTGAAGCCATTCAACCCTACAGTTATCTTTTAAAGTTCAAAATGAACTATGCCTAATCTATAGCCCTGTCATGATCAGGAGTCAGGCTCGAAGAGCAGTTGCTATGGCAGTATAAAGGCTCACACAGAGACCAGCAGGATAGGTACACAGGCAGGTCACCCTGGCGGAGGGATGGGCTCACCTAAGGTGCGATGTCTAAGTACTAACCGGTGTTCATCAGAGTTCCTGATGGTGGAAACAAATTTTGCTGTGTGTTAGCACCAGGTTGTGGGCTTGCAAAAGCCCCTTCCTCCCCTCTGGACCGCCTTATTATCATCTTACCTGCTCATCCATAAAGCTCCTTGCACTTCAGGATATGGGAGAACATTTAACATTCTCCCCTATGATGTTGCTTGGGCCTAGCAGCCATTCACTTAGCCTGAGCACTAGATCAATGGATCAGAGGTTGCCCTTTGCAGAGACACTGTCACTTTGCCTTGCTTGGGTGAGGCGACAGGGTCTCTTTAAAACTACCTGTGTATATTTTGCAAATAAATACCATTTTGAAAGTATATGTTCAAATTTCAGAAAAAACAAGCAAACTTGTCTACATAAAAGAATAAAAACAATGCTTTGATGCTCTTTATGAAGACAGTATTAATATGGGGAAAACCATTATCGCTGTCTGAGGAGAAGTTGCGGAGTTTATAAAAGAAAACTGTTCTTGGTTTAACTACATGCCGCCCAGCCACTGTACATATACGGCGGCAGGGCGGCACTCACAGGCAAAACCACGGTTTAAAACGTGTGTTTTGTAAACAAATAGGGGGCGCGTGCAAGGCGGGCCGCCGCCCTATTTGTCCTGCCGATCACCGCCGCAGATGTCAGTCGCCGGGTCACAGCCGCTCCTTAGACGCTATCTCCTGGCGATCGGCGGCAAACAGTGACAGACAGCACAGCTGCAGTAGCTGTGCTGTCTGTCACTTCCCTGTCAGCTCGAGGATGAGCTGATCGAGAAAGAACAGTTTCTCTTTCTCGATCAGCCTTGTCTCGTCTAGTACACACCCCCCTAGTAAAACACTCCCCTCACTCCTATAACCCTTCCCTGAAAAATAAAGTTAACCCCTTCCTCCCCATTGCCATTAGTACAGTGTCAGTGTTTTTTTTTGCACTGATCACTGTATTAGTGTTTTTGGGGATGTCAGTGACCCCAAGTCAGTACCCCCCAATGTCAGAATGTCCACTGCAGTCCCGCCATAAGTCGCTGCCATAAGTCCATGATCGCCGCCATAATTCGCTGATCGCCGCCATTATTAGTATAAAAAAACCCCTAAAAATCCCAGTATCTTTCCCGCCATTTGTAAACGCTATAACTTTCACGTAAACCAATTAATTTACACGTATTGGTTTTTTTTTTTTAGCAAAGACATGTCGCAGAATGCATTTTGGCAGAAATTTATGACTAAATTATATTTTTGCATTTTTTTTTTACTGGACATGTTTTATAGCAAAAAGTCCAAAATATTGTTTTATTTCCTCAAAATTGTCAGCCTTTTTTTTATAGCGCAAAAAATAAAACCCGCACAGGCGATCAAATACCACCGAAAGAAAGCTCAATTTGTGGGGAAAAAAAGGATGTAAATTTCATTTATGTACCGTATTGCATGACCGCGCAACTGTCCATTAAACTAGTGCAGCGCTGTATAGCAGAAAAATGGCGTAAATTGCAGTATTTATACCATAGTTTGTAGACGCTATAACTTCCACACAAAGCAATCAATATACACTTATTGGGATTTTTTTTACCAAAAACATGGAGCAGAATACATTTTGGCCTAAATTTATAACCAACTTTGAGTTTACTATATAATTTTTATAGCTGAAAGTAAAAAATATTGTTTTTCTTCAAAATTTTTGGCTTTTATTTGTTTATAGCGTGAAAAATAAAAAGCGCACAGGTGATCAAATTACACCGAAAGAAAGCTCTATTTGTGTGAAAAAAAGGACGTAAATTTTGTTTGGGTGCAGCATTGCATGACCGCGCAATTATCAGTTGAAGTAGTGCAGCGCCGAGTAGCAAAAAGAGGCCTGGTCATTAAGGGGGGGGGGTAAATCCTCTGGAGCTCAAGTGGTTAAGTGCAGAGTTAATAGAATTTGACAGAATTTCAGTTATTTCGTATTGCAAAAATATAGATTTCACTGGAAAATATGAAAAGAGAACTGTTCTTGGTTTAAGTGTGGAGTTAATAGAATTTGACCGAATTTCAGTTATTTCGTATTGCAAAAATATAGATTTCACTGGAAGATATGTTTCCTTCCTATATTAAGCATTGTCTCTTATTTTAAAGTGTACCTATGGTCAAAAATAAAAATAATATATTAATTTCAACATTGTACTTTATTTTAGTCTACTCCTATTAATGTGAAGGATCTTGAGGTTTGTTAACTTACTCTGTAAAGATCTTCACACATTTACTTCCTTGAATTCAGTGACATGTATTCACAATGCCCAGTGAGTAGGCACTGCTGTGTTACACATTTCACAGAGCCTGCCTTCTGAACTACAGATGTGCTGAGAGGAGAAGTTTCAGTAGGCAGAATCAGTACAGGAATCACTGCTTCAATGAAGCAAGGTACCATGGGGTATGTACTCCTTAAAGATTGAAGAAAAACAGGAGAAGCTGCAAAGCATGCAGGGAATCCAGTAAGTTGAGGAAAGAGATGACCATCAGACAGGTAGAATTCAAAACATGAAAGGAAAATTTTCAAGTAAGCTTATATTGGATTGTCAAAAATAACTATTGCTAGTATTGTGATAACAATGCTGATGTTATAAAATGAAAGGATATGATATGACCAAAGATCTTCTTCAAAAAAGATCTACCAGTTCACTGTTCCATCAGCACCAAAGATTTGAATTCCTTATCTGAATTCGCAAGTGACTTTCTTTTAAAATGTGCATTTGTAAAGTTATATAACAGTGAGTTGGACCTAGTGCAAAGTTATACCAATGATTTAATCCACTTTCAATCTAGTAAATCTAGTAAATCCTTGTGTCACGATATAAGGTCAGGTTCAGAGACCAGTTGCTACAGCAGTTGTAAGGCTTACCTGAAACCAGCAGGATTGGTACACCAGCGGCCCACCCTGGGAATAACGCAGGCTCACCTGAGGTGCGGGGTCTAAGCATCCACCGGTCTTCCCCAGAGCTCCTAATGGTGGAGATGGATTTGGCTGCGTGTGAATGCCAGGTCGCAGATCTCAGGATCACCCCACCAGGGAATGAGTAGGCTGGAAACCAAAAAGCGGATCAAACAGTTCAGGGATCAAACAGAAGCGGAGTCAGTCACAAGCCAAGGGTCGGTCACCAATGGTAGTAGATAGGATGATGCAGAATCATAGTCAGTAGCAAGCCAAAGGTCGGTAACGTAGATGAAGACAGCAGCAGGAACAGTAAGCGGGATATTGGCTGGTAAGGCACAATAATCTGGCAACCAGGAAGTGCAGAGACATGGCTTTTATAGGAAGTTCATGGGAGGAGCAAGGAGTTCAAGGTTCAAGACAAAACAGGGCAAAGGCAGGATCATCCAAAGAATTGTCAAGGGAGCTGTCCAGCATTCCAGGTGGCTCAGTGAGAAGAAACACTGTCTCTCACCGCAGAAGGCCCAGGTTTGATTCCAGGCTCTGACAGTACTCCCCTCCTCACAGGACGTCCCCTGGACATCTTAGGACCAGGCTTGTGGGGAAACCTCTGGTGGAATTCTCTTGTTAGTCTAGGAGCATGAACATTTTCCTCAGGCTCCCAAGAATTTTCCTCTAGCCCATATCCTTCCCATTGGACCAGATATTGCAACTTTCCTCTAAACATCCTAGAATCAAGAATCTTCTCCACCACATATTCTTCTTTGCCCTGTACCTCAACAGGTGGAGGAGGTGGAAGAATTCTTCCAGAGAAAGGATTTTCATGAAATGATTTGAAAAGCGATACATGAAAAACCGGGTGAATCTTCATACTGTCAGGAAGTTTTAAGCGAAAGGTAACTGGGTTGATCTGAGCAGAAATCTGAAAAGGACCAACAAACGTTTGACCCAACTTAGCAGATGGCACATGCACTTTCAGATTCTTCGTTGATAACCAAACTTTGTCACCCACATGAAACGTAGGAAGTTCTCTCCGGTGTCTGTCAGCAGCCTTTTTGTAATATTCCTGAGCTTCTCAAAGTCTCAATCAATTTCTCCTGAATCTCCTGCAATGTAGTTAGTCTGTTGGTAACAGCAGGAATTGGAGTTGTGATAGGGAGATCAGGAATAAAAACTGGATGATAACCGTTGTTTAAGTAAAAGGCACTTTGAGAGGTGGAACTATGTTTAGAATTGTTGTATGCAAACTCTGCAGTGGGAAGACAGTCCACCCAGTCATCCTGAAGATAGGTGACAAAGCATCGAAGATACTGCTCCATTGTTTGATTAGTTCTCTCAGTCTGACCATTAGACTGGGGATGAAAAGCAGAGGACAGATTGATTGTAACACCCAAGGCTGAGCAAAAGCTTTTCCAAAATTTTGAAGTAAACTGCACACCTCTGTCAGACACCACATCATCAGGGATTCCATGCAGTTTAAATACTTCTCGAACCATTAGTTCTGCAGTCTGTTCAGCAGTGGGCACCCCCTTCACTGGAACAAAATGGGCCATCTTTGTGAGACGGTCAACCACCACCAAAATGGTGGTCATTTCTTTTGAGGGAGGTAAATCTACCACAAAATCCATAGAAATAGACCCCCATGGTCTCGATGGAACAGGGAGTGGCTGAAGCAACCCCAAAGGAGAGGCTCGGGGAGTTTTATTGCGTGCACAGGTCAAGCATGAGGCCACATAGCGTTTGACATCCTTCTTGTACCCCGGCCACCAAAAGGAACGTGACAACAGTTCTTCGGTCTTAGTAACTCCAAAATGCCCAGCAAGTTTGGAATCATGAACCAACTTGAGAACTTTCACCCGAACAGATTCAGGTACATAAAGATGATGTCCTTGAACCCAAAAGCCATTTTTGTACACCAGGTTCATGTCCCTAGGAGGATCATTGAGAAGTGGGTCATTCTCATACCCCTCTTTGAGAAGACTCAAGAACGTCTTTGCACTTGTGGCCCCTAGGAAGTTCTTTTGCGTTAGGATGGAATATTCGGAGTTGCCCTCCAGGAGAGGCTCGGACAGCATCCTTGATAAGGCATCGGCCTTACCATTCCTCGATCCCGGTCGATATGATATAACAAAATTAAATCTGGAAAAGAATAGAGACCAGCGAGCTTGTCTAGAAGACAATCTCTTGGCCGAACGAATAAATTCCAGATTTTTATGGTCTGTGAGAACAGTTACAGGATGATTAGCTCCTTCTAGCAGATGCCTCCATTCAGAAAAGGCTTCCTTAATTGCCAGTAGCTCTTTATTCCCAATGTCGTAATTTCTTTCGGCTGAGGACATCAAACGGGAGAAGAAGGCACAAGGATGAAGCTGCATCTTTTCACCACTTCGCTGAGACAGGATCGCTCCCACGGCAGAATTGGAGGCATCCACTTCCACTGTAAAGGGTAGTTCAGGATCCGGATGTACCAAAATTGGTGCAGAAGTGAAAAGAGTTTTTAGTTTTTCAAACGCAGCTTGTGCCTCAGAGGTCCACACAAAGGGTACCCCTTTCTTTGTAAGCTGTGTGATTGGAGCTATCACTTTAGAAAAGTTTCTTATAAATTTTCTGTAAAAGTTGGCAAATCCAACGAAACGTTGAATTTCCTTAACATTTCCAGGTGCTGACCAATCTACCACTGCTTTGATTTTCTCAGGATCCATGCTCACGTCCTCTGGAGAAATGATATAGCCTAAAAACTGGATCTGGGTTTGTTCAAACTCACATTTTTCCAATTTAATGTAGAGTCTATTCTTCCTTAATCTTTCAAAGACTGTGCAAACATGTTTGCGGTGCTCCTCCCAATTATTAGAAAAGATAAGGATATCATCCAGATAGGCAATTACAAATTGGTCCAGCAGATCACGAAAAACATCGTTGACACAATGTTGAAATGTTGCAGGGGCATTGCAAAGTCCATACGGCATCACCAAGGACTCGAAATGCCCATACCTAGTTCTGAAGGCAGTCTTCCATTTGTCTCCTTGACGAATGCGGACAAGGTTATATGCCCTTCGTAGATCAAGCTTAGTAAAGATCTTGGCAGAGCGAAGTCTTTCCAACATTTCAGAGATCAAAGGTAATGGATAGCGGTTTTTAATAGTAATTTTATTCATGTCTCTGTAGTCAATGCATGGACGCAAGGTGGAGTCTCTCTTTTCAACGAAGAACAGGGCTGCCCCCGCTGGAGAAGTTGAGTGTCTAATAAAGCCCTTCTCCAAATTCTCATCGATCCACACCCTGAGTACTTTTAATTCAGGTTCCGACAGATTGAAGAGGCGGCCAAAAGGTATTTCTGCCCTGGGAGCAGCTCAATGGGGCAATCATATGGGCGATGAGGGGGTAATAGATCTGCATTCTTCTTGTCACAGACGTCCCGGAACTCATGGTAATGTGTGGGCAAGTTGTCATATGACTGGGTAGCCACTATATCACCTTACGCTTCCTTGGTCGGTGATGAACTTGGTCGGCAAGGTTTTTTGCAATGTTTTTCACAGTGGGAGGACGTAAAATCTATAGTCCGTGCTCCCCAGTTGATGGAAGGATTGTGAGTGGAGAACCAAGGAATGCCCAGGATGATGGGAAACTTGGGTGATGTAATCAGCTGAAAGCTGATGGTCTCACAATGGTCAGCCTCAAACAACAGTTTCAGGGGGACCGTTTTATGTGTAACAGGTCCTGAAGATAAGGGTGACCCATCAACTGTCTCCATATCAATAGGGGTAAATGTGTCTCTTGCTTCAATATTATTGCTGTTGGCAAACTCTATATCCATAAAGTTCCCCCCCGCCCCGGAGTCCAGCATAGCTGAGCAGGAGATTTCATGGCCTTCAAATACAAGTTTAATAGGGATAACAAAGTGAGAAAGTAGGGAGTTCACTTTATTCTCTTCAGAAATCAGTGGGGAGACAGACTGGCTTATAGAGTTTATGTGTTCAGGCTCAATCATATCAGTCACAGCAATAGTTCTTTTAACCTTGTTAGGACAATTAATTGCATAATGACCAGAATCCCCACAATAAAGACATAAATTCTCTGAACGTCTTCTCTCTTTCTCCTGAATGGAGATGGATCTCTTGATTGCATCAACCTGCATAGGCTCAGGAGTGTTAGAACCCAGAGAGACTCTTGAATCCTGCTGAACAAACGGACTAGCAGAGAGATGCATGCCCCTATTACTTTCAAGTATTCCCAGCTTCTCCTTTCTCCTTTCTGTAAGTCTTTGATCGATTCGGATACACAATTGGATGAATTCCTCAAGATCATTAGGAGTATCACCTCTGGCAAGCTCAACCTGTTCAGAAAGCCCTTGGCGGAACTGGCTCTTTTGTGCTGCAGGGTTCCAAGTGGTATCTGCAACCCAACTTCTGAACTCGGCTGTGTATTCAGCGACCGAGCGTCTACCCTGCCTTAGACTATGTAATTTTGCTTCGGCAGAAGCACAACGGTTGGGATAATCAAAAACCTGATTCATCGCGGTCAAAAAGGTATCAAAATTATTTAGAATGCCACGGTTTTGCTCTATATAAGGGGAGGCCCAAGCTAAAGCTTCCCCAGTAAGAAGCCCAATAATAAACATTACCTTCTTTTTCTCTGAAGGAAACGCAGCAGGGTACATTTGGAAATATACACGACATTGATTAAGGAAACCCCTGTATAGGCGGCGGTCTCCATTAAACTTAGATGGTTGGGGCTGGGGCATATGTGAGCTAGGATCATCACGGTTCAGCAGTTGCCTCTGCAGAGCCTGACTCTCTCCCTGTTGCCTATCCACAATGCTTTCCAGTTTGGCAACTTTTTCCTGATGGGTAACCCCAAATTCCTGCAGCTCAGCAATTTGTTGCCTAAGAGGATTTACAACATTTGCTATAGCGGCCTCCATGTTTGGGCCAGATTATTCTGTCACGATAGAAGGTCAGGTTCAGAGACCAGTTGCTACAGCAGTTGTAAGGCTTACCTGAAACCAGCAGGATTGGTACACCAGCGGCCCACCCTGGGAATAACGCAGGCTCACCTGAGGTGCGGGGTCTAAGCATCCACCGGTCTTCCCCAGAGCTCCTAATGGTGGAGATGGATTTGGCTGCGTGTGAATGCCAGGTCGCAGATCTCAGGATCACCCCACCAGGGAATGAGTAGGCTGGAAACCAAAAAGCGGATCAAACAGTTCAGGGATCAAACAGAAGCGGAGTCAGTCACAAGCCAAGGGTCGGTCACCAATGGTAGTAGATAGGATGAGGCAGAATCGTAGTCTGTATGAAGCCGAAGGTCGTTAACGTAGATGAAGACAGCAGCAGGAACAGTAAGCGGGATATTGGCTGGTAAGGCACAATAATCTGGCAACCAGGAAGTGCAGAGACATGGCTTTTATAGGAAGTTCATGGGAGGAGCAAGGAGTTCAAGGTTCAAGACAAAACAGGGAAAAGGCAGGATCATCCAAAGAATTGTCAAGGGAGCTGTCCAGCATTCCAGGTGGCTCAGTGAGAAGAAACACTGTCTCTCACCGCAGAAGGCCCAGGTTCGATTCCAGGCTCTGACACCTTGCTTAAGATAGAGAAGGGAGAACTATTTGTACAATGTAAAACTAGAAAGGAGGGTATGGTGTTTATTACAACTTTCACCTGAAATTTGCCACAATATGCAGAAATTGTGAATGTCTTTTGAGCTCTGAGTATAAAAAGCTTGTTTGTGGTGTAGAATGAGCAAATCAGAACCCAAGCTCTACACTAGAGAAGCCTTCTTGCCTTCCCTCATAAAATATTTAAAATCTTTAGTGAACCTTAGCTAAGACTATACACACTGAAGTATTTACATATTCTGAACAAGCAGTAGGAACACTTCAAAACAAGCTCTCTCTGTAGCTATAGGCATTTGGGAGAAATCAGTTTTCAAGGTTCACAAGGGAGGCCCTGAATTCTCAGCTCTTTTGCTATACCGCAGAATCTTGGCAGCCTGTCAGTCCTCTAATGTAAAGCTGCTAGAAACCCATCTTTAGAGTCTTTGTTGTGATCTTTGAGAATCAATTTCTTCACAGTACAAGCTACCAGAGTGTTCATGAATGGCCTAATCTCATTCTTTTTGTTTACAAGACAAAGTAAGACAAATGTTTTAGGTCACAACAAACACAGTAAAATTCAAATTGGTGGAGCTTTGGAGAAGTAGGGCCAAATTAAAATAGTGGTATCATTTCAGAAATTTTGTCATTAATGATACTTTGTGAAAACTATTGCTACAATACAAATTGGAATTGGATGTTTTTACTAAGATGAGAATTACAGGTACAGTAGATAAATGGAATAGGGTCTGTTAAGATGCCTTTTTTGAACCATGTGACTCAGACTTCTTAGTATGATTGCCTGTAAGATTAACTGCAATGTGACAGTGTATCATACAATTGTTTTTCTATGCTAAAAGGTGTCAAAATGCAATAGTACAGGAGGACTTGAAGTAGAAAAAGTGAACTGAGGCATTTAGGGATCACATGTGCAAAAATAATTTTAATAATTTTGAATCCACATTCAGTAAACACATATAGAACTGTTAGAAAGTTACAGCAACAGTCTATCTCGCACCATCCTACACTGGCTAATATACTAGGATGCCTACATACCAGCAGACATTGCCTTCAAAAAAACCTTTTGCTGGTCTTCTCCTCGCACTTCCGGTCTAGCACTATAAATAGTCTAATAGTACCTTTTTGATGAATGTATCATCTGCTCCTTCTGCTTATTTCCTCTTGGTGTGTTGTGACTTCATCAATAGAAGACTTTTGCCCTTTAATCACTTTCTTTATAGTCACTGTTTTTCCTTTTATGTTGATATTTGCCATGAATGTTTTTGCTGGAGGTATCCTGTCTATGCTTCAGACCAGAATAGTTAGTCAGCAGCTGCCACCCTTCCAGGAAATGTGTAAATGCTGCCTTTTCTATTTCTTTAAAAAAAAACTGACTGCTGCCCACCTCGTAAATTACATTTAGCAATTTCTGGGTTACCAGCCTTCCTTACCATTGGCTTCACCCTCCCTTTTACCTGGATATCAACTCATAAAATGTTTTGAGAGAAAGCAAGGTTTCAATGCACAATATTCCTGTTCATTGTCTGCAGCAGACTGGTCAGTTGGGATGTTAAGGATTATAGGGAGGACTGCCAATGTCACAAATGATACATGCGGTAGCCAAATTTTGGAGGTGGATTGCTCATTATACGCAGGCATCCAACTCAATCTAAGCAACCTGATCCATTACAATATTGGTTTGCTCATCTCTAATAAAAAGCCTTTCAAAGGAATTTTCAGTAATTATTTTCCAATAAATGTTTAACACTCATACCTTCTAACTCTCTCTTCCGGTTTCACAACACTCTGGAGATGTTCACTAACTGTTCTTGCAAGCACAATTCAATTTAGATAACTTAGAATGGCAGCAGAGAATGGTGGGATAAGGTGACAATGTGTTCTGGTCTCATTTAAGTGCCTATGACATTTCATAAATTCTTAGAGGAAAGTTTCAAATGCTCCGTTTTTTGTAACAATGGAAAGATCAGCATTCTTTGCTGTCATGTATGCTAATTACTTGGTCTGGACATTTATCATCGTCGCCACACTGAACAGTATTGTCACTTCTTATTCCACTTAATATGGCTTTTCTTCTTTGGCAGCAAATAGCTGTGTAAATCATCCTGCCGGAATCCTGTTAATTCAGAATACAGTTAACAGTGATTAGCAGTTATGGCAATTCGTTATTTAATTCATTGAGAGGATTGGCTTTAAAAGAGGATTTATGTATGTTTACATGAGTGGATACATTCTGCAGTTCATACTGGAAGAATGAACCACATCAAAATCAATAATGACACAGACGTATGTCTCAATATGTTTCCAGATCAGCTCACTTAGACACAGATGTTATAGCTTTATATTACTGTACTTCACACCAGTATATTGTGGAAGCAGCAGATACAAGCAGAGCTAGTTTTAGGGAAGTCAGACAATGTTAAATGCAAAGTCACACTGCATTTTTGTAGTGTCGCATTGTCACTACTAGCAACTCTAGGGTTTTATACTTACTTATGATGTTTGTTTTGTGAAGGAATGTCCCTAGCACCAAAATACCAGGACTTACACTTTAAACACAGGTCATTTTTAAAATTCTGTTTTCTATCTTATTTTATTCATTCTAGTCATAAGAATTAATTTGATTTATTTTCCTAAAATGTTTCTTAACAACATACTCAGGGATGCATTTAAGGTCAGGGTGCCCTCAGTACACATGAATAATGACCTCCCTTTTGTCACCAGCCTTGGTAAATAAATAAAATAAAAAAACAAGTTGTGCTATTAGAGCCAGTGTTATTAACTCTTCATTTGTGCATATAAAATATAAAGTAGTACAATGCTTTGGATACTGTGGGATACATTTACTAAAGGAATAAAGGCTGTTCGCCTAGCAAGTGAATATTTACTTTGCAAAGTGAAAGGTAATGACTAAGCTCATACTATGTTCACTTTGAACACCCAATCAGGTGCTAGAAAAAAATCCTGTGTGTTTATAATTGACGTCGCACATGATTGGGTATCTAAAGTGAAGACAGCGTTACCTTATTTGCTAACATTCACTTTGGAAGTTACAAGTTAGCCTCTTATTTGTTTATTCTTACCTCCTTGTTGCTCCTGATTCCTTTCACATGTGTGGTTTGTCTGTGCTCACCTATGGGCGTCGTCTGCTATCCTCTGGGTTTTATTTCCTTCCCTTCCATCACTTCCTGGCCCGCCTCCTACTATATAAGACATGCTCAGCCTAGCCCACTTTGCCTGAGCAACTTCCTAGTTGTCTGAGCTCCTGTGTGTTGCTATTGTCTGTATCCTAAGATAATTACAAAAAACCTCCTGCACTCACAAGGACTCCTACCCTATAACCATAAGCTGCTGACACTAAGCTTATACCCAAAATAAGTGAATAAACAGTGCAAAAATTATGAGTGCAGCGCTAATTAGTATCTAATAGAACCGTAATACAATATATACTCAATCCCCAAAATAAATCCAAGATACTCAATACATATACAGTGTCATGCATGTATTCCCTCATGGGGAATATCTCGTGCAAAAACGTGAAAATAAAGTAATATATACTGTAATAACATATATACTAATAATAAACAGTGCCACACAAAAAAAGTGCACAAAGGAATAAACGATAGTTCAAATACGAGAAAAGTCCAAAGTTAATAATAATAATACTGATGATGCTGTGCTTAATGATGAACTTCACACTCCACTCTTCACGCAAAATTCTGTGCAGTGTACGTGATACACACGTGACAATCCTTAACAGCCAAAATGCCCCCTCACCTCTTTCCTTAGACCCCAAGGGGCCAGCACGCTTTCAGGATCACACGATCCTATCAGTATGGATCACTCTCTAGAAAATATCTTCCTCCTCCAGCGTCCACCAGTTTAGCAGCCAGCTCCTCCCAGGGTCATAGTAAGACACAAGCAGAGACCCTCCATAGTGCAACCAGTAATTTTATTGGTAATAGGTATAAAAAGTAGATTTCCACTCACAAAACGATGAATCTTCCAGCCTCCTACCACATGCTATGGGTGTACTGCATGGGTAATGCACAGGGTGTTCCAATATGGCCCCCACGCCGGAAATGACGTCACCGCGATTACCGGAAGCTCCTCCCCAGGTACCGACTAGTTGCGTCATGCCCACTTCTTGACTTCATCAGGGTCACCACTGCTTGTTTTCCACCCTTTCCTGACCTCGGCTAGCCTATCGGATTCTGTTTGTCTCCTTCCATTATACTCTGCTCCCGCAAGTGGTCTCCTCAACCTCAGCTGGGTGTACCTGGGGGCCGCGACCTGGTCTCAGCTAGCTGCAAGTCCATCCCCACCATCAGGGGCTCTGGTGAAGAATCAGGTTGGGGCTTAAACTCCATGCCCTGGGGAATCCCAAGTTGAGTATCAGCAAGAGCTCAGTGCCACAGGTGCTGACAGTGAACATACACTTTGCCAAGTAAACAATCCCTAATCCTGAATTGTCTGACACTTTCAATTAATGAGCCTCCAGTTCTGTACAAAGCCTTGAACTTCTGATGTGTCATTACTTGTACCTGCGATAAAAACAACACTATAGACAATTGGTTTCTTATTGTATATGAAATGAAATGGACAGGACACCTTATCATGCCTGAATAGAAAGCAAATAGTCCATTGAGCAAATCAAGTGGTGTCACTAGGGTTGGTGTCACCCGGGTGCGGTAAAACATGGTGTCACTACCCTCCACCAAGTATAGTCCCCCCTCAGTACAGACCCCCCTTCCTCAGTACCGACCCCCTCCCTCAGTACAGATCCCCTCCCTCAGTATAGATCCCCCATCCACTAAGTACAGACCCCCCCCACTAAGTACAGACCCCCCTCCCTCAGTATAGATACCCCTTGCAACCCCAGAGCGATGCCACTGGGCAAATCACAGCTTTAATAATTATGGTAAAACATGAGATACATGGATCCATTTGTTGCCTGTTACAGAAATAGTATCTTCCTAGGTCGTCACACTAATGCTAACTATTATTGTGCACAGGACTAGATATAGCTGGCTTGACTTGCTAAAAAAGTAAATTGTATTGAGTCAGCAAAATGAATTAGCTTAGTTAACAAAAGTGAATAATTGCCTCATGTTCAAAGCAATTCCCTCATGTTGGGTATTGAATATGAACACACCTTCACTTTATTCCCCTGCACTTTGTTGGGTATAGAATATGAACACACCTTCACTTTATTCCCCTGCACTTTGTTGGGTATTCGATTCACACAGCTCCATTTTATTCACTACTGTAAGTTAAGTGAAATATCACTTTGCTAAGTGAACATTCTCTACTTCTTCAGTGAATCAACCAACTGTATGTAGCCACAAACTTATGCTCCTTTATGCTTTTTTAAAGGATAAGTTCACATTTTTACAAAACATAATAAATGCACATTTTTTTGCAGGCAAAACAATGTGCATTTACTATTTTTTGTTTTAGGAGTCTGGAAAGCATTGAACCAGTGATCAGCAGGCTGTCAGTGTAATCTGTCTGCGCATACATCATATGGACAGGCAGTTTTACACTGATAGGAAAAATCAATGAACTACCACAGCACTCAACACTGCCTCGGCATTTCATTGAGAACTGCAAGCCAACAGTCTTTGTAACTATTATTTTTAGTTCCCCATTCACAGAACTTTGAATCAATGAAGCGGCTGAGCGGGCAGAGCTTGCAGGGGGAGAAGATCCCTTGCTAGCTGTCACAACAGGGGATTTGGGGGTGCTGGGGCCTTTCCCACAGTAATATGTTACATGTTACACCCTAAATATAGGTGTAACATGTAACATGTTACGAAAGGTGAACTTATCCTTTAAGTGTTTTGGATAAACAAATAAGTACACTAGGCTCTTGATGATTGCAATAACAAGTACTTTTTATGAGATCTAATGTGTTTAGATGCTGGAATAGTATATTTGCTCTCTTTTATGCCTTGCACACATTTTCTTAAATATATTCAACTAAGATTTTCATGCTCGAAGTTATAATCACCAGAACTGGCAAGCCAAAAATATTCTACTAGTTCTGTAGCAGTGATGTTGCTAACAAATTAGTGTTGTCCAGCATCTACTGCCTGGCTCAGGTGATACACATTGCCCTAGCCTGGGGTTCCCTATGGTTTCCACCATTTCTCCTGCAAAGGGAACACCCTGAGAGTGACTCGGCCTGGTGTGACCAGGTTCTGCCTTCTAACCTGCTACTGTCTTTGCTACTAACAGATCCTGCCAGCAGATCCCATTATGACCCCAGTGCATAGGACTATTCTAAAGGAAACTTCCTTGAAAAATAATCAGCTAGCAGTCCAGACACAGATATGCTTTTATACAGTATGTTTACTCATGCTGCTGAATAGAACATAGCACTATAGGCTTCCAGAGGGCAGGGGCACATAGCTTGAGCAGTGGGGATAAATTACAGAGTGTTTTCAGCAACAGAGAGAAAATAATGAGGAGAGATGTAGTCCAACCTATTATCTAGGCAAAGAGGGATGTTCCAAAGTCCCTGAATCCCTCTAGGGAAAATGCAAGTAACACCATTTACAAAGGTTTTTGTTTTTCTTGTTCACCAGCCTATACACAAAGAAAAATTATCACATTGTCCAACTACACATGAGCTCCTTGCTACTCTCCCCAGATGCCTCCCTCCTTCCTGTTATATCTGATCTTCCATAGTTCTCTTCACCTAGCAGGGGCAGCTACCATAGCACCTTGATGGCTTCTAAATCAGAGGCTCATTGACAGTGGTGACATTGTCTGGCCAATGGAGAAGTACACCCAGTGCCTTACACTATTAACGTATTGTTGGACTCTACCTTTGGCTTAGTGTTCCTGTTGTATTTCTATGCTTAGAAATACTTCCTTGGTACTCACTGACAGGAACCTTTTTTTATAAGCAGCCAAGATGGAGCTAATGAGCTCACCGAATTAGTTAATTTCCTTTGCTTCTAAGGAATACGTATTTGAAGCCCCAGTTTCTCTGAATCGTATAAACAAAGTTAATAGCAAATACTCCTTTTTCTTTTAACAGTACCTTCAATCTGATCACTGGGGCTATTACAACATGCAGTACTGCTAGGCATAGTGATTTATGTAATGTTTGCATTTAGGGGAATGAGAGCTCTGCCTGCCTTTGCTGAGCCAATTCTGCCAAGGTAAGGTTCATGATTAATATGAGGATTACCAAGTGTTTATTTTTTCCAGACACAGACTGGCCTTTGGTAAGGTTCAACACATTTTACATGCATAAATATTTAAAAACATTTATTAAATTGGTCACTGCCTATAATTTCAAGTCCATTATGAATCCGGGAAATGTTGCACGAATAGAGGTGAAACTGTAGGTGACACATACTTTGATATATTACCCACTAATACTATAGATTAAAGGAAGCTGGTGCTGAGAGCTATACATGATAGCAAATACCAGCTGTCACGCTGATTCAATGGCTTTGATAAATTAGGTCACTGACCCAAACTAGTAAGTAGATCAGGAATTCTGACTTCAATCTGACTTTGCAGTCCTCGTGTTTGTTCTGGATCAGTAACTGTGAAAGATTTGAAACCAGAGTCAGGCAGAGAACTAATGTTTTCAGAAGAAGGTCAGCAATGACAGCTCCATGGATGTCACTGGAGCTAGGCACCCAGGTCTTGCAAGTCTTGCTGGGTGTCCCATGTCCTGAGGCTATGCCTGTAGGTTTTTTTTGCAGTCACTGCCTTCACACCACCCCTCACCCATAATACAGTATATCTTGTCACCTGTGATCTGTGCCCTGTAATCTGTGGGTAATGGTGGAGGCTAGGAGCATACTTGGCTCCATTCTCACAAGACTGCCCACAGCCTCATATACTACTTGATTAATTGTACAGTATTAGAGTTGAGCATTGAGCAAAGGTGGTAAAGGTGACTGATGGGTTGCATTGTTGGACACTGGTAGCAGAGGTGCGTGGGGGGTTACAGTGGTGGCAGAGGTGTACAGGAAGGTACAGTTGTAGCAGGGGTTTACAGGGAGGAGAACTACAGTGCTGGCAGAGGTGTGCATGGGGTTATAGTGCTGGAAGAGGTGATAAGGGGTGGCAGAGGTGTGTAGAGGTCTGCAAGGGGGTTGCAGCTGTGGAAGAGATGTATGGGGGTAAAGTAGTGGAAGAAGGCAAAAGTGCACCATGGAGAAATGGGGGGTCAGGGGGGTACAGTGGTGAATGAGGAATGTAGATATGAGTGCTAGGCAAGAGGTGTAGATGTCAAAGTGGCTTTAGGGGAAACATTTTTTGCTGGGGAGCGGAAATCTTTGCTCTACAAGATGAAGGATTTCCTTTGGGGCAGTGGGCATTTTTGCCCCTGGAAGGCAGGTTTTTCTGTGTGGTTTGCTTGAGGGAGGGTTGGTTACTTTATTTTGTGAGTGTGCACTTTATTTTGTTCAGGGAATTTTTGCTTGAAGGGAGGAGTTTTTTGTCTCATTTTGAATGGCACGCCACTCCACAAAACACCATAGCTGCAATGCAAAGAAAATTCAACCTGCAGTAAGTTTATGTGTGTTGATGGTGTTGCAATCAATTTGTATAGAATCTGCTGCCTAACTCAGAAGACCTGTATGCACAAAGTGCATATTATGCTGTGCAGTGTGAACTGGCCCTTAATATAGTATGCTAGATATTCATTGTACCTTATATAGTCCTAACCACAACATTCTGTATACTAGACTGTACATTACATGCTCCTCACCCCTGCATGCTATATGCTATAATTGTCCACTTCTGATCAAAGAGTTCATTGTTTCAGATGTTGCTGGCTGCTACAGTAAGTAGTGTGTACTTAAGGTGAATTCAGCTGGATTAGCAGAAATCGAATTTCGATTCATGTGTGACCACTGCAGTTGAACAGAATTCAATCTACTGACCTGCTTTTGTTCATCTGCTCTGTCAGATAGAAGCCATTTGATTAGTGGCTGCAGGACTTATCTGTTTATTCTGACAGTGGAGGAGTCCCCTGCTTTTAGAATACAACAGTACAAGGAGGAGGTGTGCGAGGAGGATTCCCCCATCCATCTCAACTAGTAGATTATTTTAGTATTATATAATAGTTGACTGTTTTATTGAATTTCTTCTTTTAAGAAAAAGTGTTACCTCTCTAAACAGATGGGCTGTAAAGGAATTTAAAGCATTGCTTAATGGTGATTTTTGGTACCCTAATTTTTTGCCATGTCCCGGGAGCATGCAGTTTTGAGGCTTGACATATGTTGTATCTATGTACTTAACATAATTTCATGTTTTATTTGGTACAAAAACAATTACAGGTTGTATTGTGCTTGTTGGAGGGCAACATGTTTCTATATCAGACATTTATGGAGTCTTACTGCATGGTTTCCAAAGAATTATTTGGCCCATTAAATGTTATCTTGGAGTGTCAAGAAAAGCAAGTATTTACAACAGGATGTGTAACAAAAGGCTGCATGTCTCCTGGGAGTTCACACATACCCCCTAGTGGTGGGGCACTGAGATAAAAGAGCCTCAACCCTGTGCCATGCATAATAAAGGATGGCTTACCGGGGTCCGATCAGGGTTGGCAATACAACAGTGCCCCCTGGCGGAGCGTTGTTGGTAATATAGCAGTGCCCCTGGTGGAGACAATCTATTTCTGGAAGTAATCCTACACTTCCTAATGAATAAGGAGGGCAGCCCCTTATGAGTTATGGACGCTTGCTCATTGGATGGATAACTACACCAGGCGGGTCAAGGGTGTGTGTGTGGGAGTGCTTGAGAGGGCCTTTAAATATAGTGTTGGCCATGCTTTTGGTCTCTTTTTCTGCTCTGACGTGGGACCAGCTAAAAGATACTCAGCTTTGAGGATGAACTTACGTAATGTATCATCTTTACTATTAATCCTATATACTCTGTAATATTGGCTTAGATTTCTATGTTAGTTTTACTTCCTTTGTAAATAAATAAGATTTTGCTTCTTTGAGCATTGTGTTTGTTATTATCGCTAATATTGCATTGTATTACGTCCTTCAATATTGTCAAAGCTTATATAGTTACTAATTAAGGAACAGACAAATAATACATAATTGTATAATAAATAGAGGATTCCATAAACGAACACCTGAAGTATTTATTTCAGTGCTTGTCTGTACTAAAGTTCATAAAATATAGCTTTGATAAACTGCGTAATTATTATGCAACATAAAAATATGCAACTACCATCTTTAAATTGTATATGGCGTATGCTTTCAGAATATATATACTGTATATAATGTTTGGGTGGGTGGGGGGGGTTAAGTAATTTCCTAGCCACAAATGCAGATTTTAATCATGTGGGTCAAAAAAATGAAAAAATACTCCAGTAACAAAATGTTTAAAGTAAACCTAGACCAACCGACATAAAGTCATATCTACATGCATGTATTCTGGCAATGGTGGGATGGTGGCAATGATTTTCACAGGGCAGATGTGTTTTGAAATGGTCACATGCATGTTTTTTTTCCCAGAGAATAAGTGAAAGTACTCACATCACCCCCCCCCCCCATCTTCTGTGGGAGAGCAGCTAAATGGTGGGCATGGCCAAATTGTGCTAAAATGGGAGGATCTTAGAGGGGCACAGTTAAATTAAACCTGAACCCACTTGTTCTATACATGGCACACAATTTTTGTACCCACACAATTTGCTTTAATTTCTGTGCCATGAATGAGAGTCAAATAGACACATATACACCCCAGCACAATCATTAAAATAGTGAAATTCACAGTAACATATTTCCCTAGTAAAACAAACACAGCACATACAGTAAAACACAACACAGCACACAATTAACCCTTTGATTGCCCCAGATGTTAACCCCTTCCTGCCCAGTGTCATTAGTACAGTGTTAGTGCTTTTTATTAGCACTGATCACTGTATTAGTGTCATAGGGCAGTCAGTGACATTTAGTCAGTTCCTCCCAGTGTCAGAATGCCCACCGCAGTCCCACTATAATTCATTTTTCGCCGCCATTACTAGTATAAAAAAATTCCAGTATATATACCGCCTTCCGTGGACGTTATAACTTTCACGTAAACCAATTAATTTACATGAATTGGCATTTGTTTTAGCAGAACACATTTTAGCCTAAATTTATGATGATTTTTTAATTTTTTTTACTGGATATGTTTTATAGCAAAAAGTCAAAAATATTGTTATTTTTTTCAAAATTGTTCGTTTTTTTTGTATATAGTGCAAAAATAAACAAAACAAAAAACAGAGGTGATCAAATACCACCAAAAGAAAGCTCTTTTTGTGGGGAAAAAAAGGACATAAATGTAATTTGAGTGCAGCGTTGCATGACCGCGCAATTGTCAATTAAAATAATGCAGCGCTGTATCGCAAAAAATTACCTGGTCAGGAAAGGAGGTAAATCCTCTGGAGGTCAGTGGCACTTTAACACCCCCCCCCCCAAATAATAATCTCTCAACATTGGTGATCAGTGGTATTTTAAACCCCTCAAACAATTGGACATTCAGTGGTGGTCAGTGCCATTTTTAAACCCTCCACCCCTCCCCCATCATGGGTGGTCAATGTCAAAGCAATCCCACAACATGCATGTTGGCCCTTTAAGCCCTCTCCCTTCACATTTGCAATTGCTCATTTTTTACTGCCAACAAAAGATTTATTGCATTGATTCATTCATTAAATCCTCCTTCTCCATCAATGAGCAGTGGCTTTTATATGCATTTGGCTGAAGCACAATGTGAACCTAGGACTTGCAGTGCAGATGCATGCACCCACCCTACCAAAGACATCATCTGGCTATTTAATTACAATTAACAGACTTAAGATGGTTAAGTAGCCTCACCAATCTCCCCAGTGAAGTGGGCTGCTATGACTATAGTTATTCCATCGTGTGCTAATGTCTAAAGCAGCAGGGATAGCACCGAGGATAAAAAGTCAGCACTTTTGCCTTGGAGCACTAGGCCATTTATTTGAATCTGAACCATGACACTTCCTGCATGGAGTTTGCATGTTCTTCCTGTGCTTGTGTGACTTTACTGTGGTTTATTCTTATGCTCCAAAAGACACACTGTCAAGTTAAAGTGATTGTAAATGTATTTTTTAAAATAATAAACATGTCATACTTACCTGCTCTGTGCAGAGTAGCCCTGATTCTCCTCTACTTGGGTTGTCTGCTGGTGCTCTGGGCTCCTCCTCTTCTCTGTGTACCACCATAGGAAGCTTGTGTATATTGACACACAAAATGTGTCTCAACCCTGGATTTGATTGACAGCAGCAAGAGACAGTGTGTCACTATCAGGGGTCAGGCTCGAAGACCAGTAGCTATAGCAGTGGAAAGGCTCACCTGAAAACAGCAGGATAGGTACACAGGCAGGTCACCGAGGAGGAGTGGGCTCACTTGAGGTGCGGAGTCCAACCAGAGTTCACCAAAGTTCCTGATGGTGGAGATGGATTTTGCTAGTGGAGGTGGAGATGGATTTTGCTGCGTGTTAGCACCAGGTCACGGTCCTCAGGATCACCCCACCAGGAGCTGAGCAAGCGGAGGTCCAGTAGCGTACAAGCAGGTAAGGATCAAACGGAAGCGTGGTCAGTAAACAAGCCAAGGTCGGTAAGGAGCAGTCACAGATTGGATCAGGCAGAAGCGTAGTCGAGAACAAGCCAAGGGTCAATAATGAGTGGTAGCAAATATGGATAAAAACAGAGACTATAAGGAGCACGATACTGGCTGGAGAGCACAATAATCTGGCAAAGAGGAAGTGCAGAGACATGGCTTATATCAGGAAGTTCATGGGAGGAGCAAGGGGTTCTATGTTCATGATAAACAAGGTCAAGGTGGGATCATCCAAATAATTGTCAAGAGAGCTGTCCAGCATTCCAGGTGGCTCAGCAAGAAGAAACATTGCCACTCACCGCAGAAGACCTACGTTCGGACCCAGGCTCTGACACAGTGGTTTCCACTGCTCTCACAAAGTCCAGTGAGGAGGGAGAGAGAGCAGCGCAAAATGCCTGTCATAAGAAAACAATTCTGAAGCTGATTCTGAGCTTCCCGCCAGTCACAAGTTGTATTCCTTGCAATGTGTATGTAAAACCAAAACTTTTTTCAGATAGCCTAGTGATTAGTAGGGACTCCTGTCAGGGTTCGTTTTTCTGCCGGTGTCCTGATGGGAATATTTCTCTTCACTTCCTCTTCCACAGACATAGCAGGAAGTAAGAGGAGATCTCTGCAAAACCAAGTGCAATCCTCTCTTAGACATCATTAGAACAGAAGTCTCACCTGGAAAATGTCCCCTCTAACTCTATTCTGGTGTCAGCATAAAAATGTTTGTTTTTCCACTGCTTTCTGTCCCAGAAACAATGATCACCAAGAAATTAGTGATGGTGAATCTCCCCAGTGGGGACACAGCAGTAAAAAAACTTTGTAGGAACATATCTGTCCTGCACTCATAACTGCTTTGTCAGGTGGGTAGGTGTACGGGCAATGGTGGTACCAAAATTAACATAGTAAAACAGGAAATTGCCAGTAACTACAACTTCCAATTGCAAAAAATAAATTGTATTTACATGTCACAGTACAGAAAAAAAAAACATTTTCAGCACCATGGACAGCAATTGTCAGCAGATGATTGAATGGAAATTGTTATTTAAACAATTTACCTAAAAAGATTGCATTAAAAATTGCTCTGGAAATAAAAAACCTGCTACTATACTATTTGTACTCACATTGGCAAGATTCAAAGTATTAAGATGTACTCCATTAATGTTGTATAATTCTTAGAGGCAAAATCATATTTCATTTGGGTGAATTCACATATTTTTTGTGCTGGAATCAATTGAATCTTCAGTAAATTTACCCCTACATGTACTGTATATAGCTGGAACAGATACTGTGCAGCTATTTTAACATATTTAATAATATAGAGTGCACGTTTGGTAGATTTTGACATATGTGTAATTGTCCTAATGCCTTCTATACTAACTACCCTGCGAAGGAAGGATGTCTATATTTACCTATTCAGAGGGTGCTCCAGTCTGGTCTTCCGAGTAGCTGGTTTCAGGTGAGAGGGGAGATGTCTGACAACGGCTGCAATGCCAATGTGGGGCCATCACCCATAGGCTTACCATGGGCCATCCTTTGGCTGTCCCCCCTCTACACTGAAGTTGGCGCTGGGATCCAATCATGTGACCAGACCAGAGTGCCCTGAGAACAGGCAAGCATAGACATCTTTCCTTTACAGGATAATTAGAATAGGCTTAGAATGAAAGCTGGATTAGGTTTAAGTATTTTACATATATGATTGGACTTCCATTTTAACGATGCTTCAGTTAGACAATTGCTGCACATGGCAGGTAGTCTTATAAACTTCTATGAGTGATATCATCAAGTGGATAATATTAGGTAAGCATCGATGACTTAATAAATAATGTCTGGATCAATGTGAACGTTATTATTTTGGCAGATCCTGTATTTGGGAGTTATAAGTAATGGTTGTGCTCTTGTGTGCAAAACAGTAACCAGCAGCTCTACTGATGGATGCAATTACATGTTGAAATTTGTATGATCTACAATAGCTGTGGATGTTAAAGAATTGATTCTGTGGACAAAATGCATCATCCCATTTGATAAAGTATAATTGCTGTCAACTATATTGATGGATCTGACCGCATGGTTGAACTCATAAAGAGAAGTGGATGTTAGAAGATATGCTGTGTGGATATAATTATTTACTATCCCACTTGGAGACTACCTTAGGAGATCTATAATCCTTCGCGTACAGCTCAGTATATGACAACAACATCAACTATTGTTTGCACATAACATTTTGTAATTGAAAGATGGTTGAATACATTACCTTTGATATATAGAAAGTAATATATATATATATATATATATATATATATGTAATATATATATATATATATATATATTACTGTGTTGTGATGTAATCTATTTTGGGAAGACATTAGAATTATAGAACAGCGGGGCCTTGCTCAGGAATGTGAGTGTATACTGTATTTGAAGGTTTGTAAGAGAACTGTGCTAAAAGATAAATTGATATGCTTGTATTTTTTTGAAGTTTATTTTAGGCAAATAGAAAAGATACGAGCTGCAGCTCTGTGTTCCTAAATGCAGCTCTGTGTTCCTGAATAAATTTCCAAATGTATCAGTCCCTTGCAGTTCCTGTAAGGTAGAGATCACACTGGGGGAGTGGGCATGATAATAAAAAGAGAGAATAAAGTGACAGAGAGCTGAGCTTGAATTAGTCTGATTAGCCTGCAGGTAATTGCAGTTGGTAACAGATTCAGTAATGCTTTGCTAAAGCCGTCGTAAAGTGTATTTCCATATTTGAGCCAGATGAAAAATACATAAATATATATATATATATATATATATATACACACACACACACACACTGTACTATACACATAGTGTGTGTGTGTGTGTTTCTTATGTGTTCCCCCTCACACAGTATTAAAAAAATGTATTTTCTTCTCTAGTTGATTCTTTAGAGCAGGATTATACACGTAACTCTATAGAGAGCTTATATTGTTCAGAATAACTTGCAATTTACCTAATTGGGGACACTTCAAAGAACAGATTGAATTAAAAGTGCTTCATCATATGTTGTACAATACAGAAACCAAGCCTTGATATCTTTAACCCCTTAGTAGGACAGGCAGTGTACATCTAGTTTACAACTGATGATGAATATCTGCCAGAACAGTACAGACAGGGTTAGTTATAGTAAACATAACTCCTCAGTCTCTCATAAACATTACATAGAAGAGGAGAGCTAAGTAGGATTTTTTAGTTTTGAGGTTTTCAGGAAAGAACATGTAAAAAGGTAAGCAGCATTTTTCATTTTTTATAAAGATATGCTGTGTAAATAGAAAAATGTATCAAATATAAAGTAGGTGTTATTTCATTTTGGCTGCATAGGTAGAAGTACACTGTAAGAGGTCACCAAAGGCATAGAAATTAGTGGACTATTGTATGTCCTTAGGACCTCCTCAAATGCTGGCCAGCAGGAATTCTCCCGATTCTGTTGCTAATTTCTCTCCTGAAATAAGCCACCATTCTCTGCTTCATAAGTAGAAAAAACAAGTTCACCCAACATGTTTGAACAACAACCATTTATAGGCATGAACAGATGATACACGAACAGCTGACTGTCCTTCAATATCTGTAGGCACCTTATTATTTTGTATTGACATTTAGGTGCATAGCAGGTCTCAACATGCAATAGCAAGAATCACTAGCTATCATAACACTACTAATCACAGCTTAAAGTATACAGTGCCTTGAAAAAGTATTCATACCCCTTGAAATTTTCCAAATTTTGTCATGTTACAACCAAAAATGTAAATGTATTTTATTGGGATTTTATGTGATAGACCAACACAAAGTGGCACATCATTGTGAAGTGGAAGGAAAATAATAAATGGTTATCAAAATTTTTTACAAGTAAATATATGAAAAGTATGACGTACATTTGTATTCAGCTCCTTTTACTCTGATATCCCTAACTAAAATCTAGTGGAACAAATTGCCTTCAGAAGTCACCTAATCAGTAAATAGATGTATGTATTTCAATCTCAGTATAAATACAGCTGTTCTGTGGCACTCTGAGATGTTTGTTAGAGAACATTAGTGAAAAACAGTGTCATGAAGGCCAAGGAACACACCAGACAGGTCAGGGATAGAGTGGAGAAATTTAAAGCAGGGTTAGGTTATAAAAAAACATCATAAGCTTTGAACATCTCACGGAGCACTGTTCAATCCATCATCCAAAAATGGAAAGAGTATGGCACAACTGCAAACCTACCAAGACATGGCCGTCCACCTAAACTGATAAGTTGGGCAAGGGGAGAATTAATCGGAGAAGTAGCCAAGAGGCTCATGGTAACTCTGGAGGGGCGGCACAGATCCACAGCTCAAGTGGGAGAATCTGTCCACAGGACAACTATTAGTTGTGCACTCCATAAATCTAGCCTTTATGGAAGAGTGGCAAGAAGAAAGCCATTGTTGAAAGAAAGCCATAAGAAGTCTTGCTTGCAGTTTGCAAGAAGCCATGTGGGGGACACAGCAAACTTGTGGAATATGGTGTTCTGGTCAGATGAGACCAAAATTGAACTTTCTGGCCTAAAAGAAGAATGCTATGTGCGGGGGAAAACTAACACTGCACATCACCTTGAACACCATCCCCACCGTGAAACATGGTGGTGGCAGCATCATGTTGTAGGGATGCTTTTCTTCAGCAGGGACAGGGAAACTGGTCAGAGCTGATGGGAAGATGGATGGAAGAAAACATGTTAGAGTCTGCAAAAGTGCAAAAGACTTGAGACTGGGTCGGAGGTTCACCTTTCAGCAGGACAATGACCCTAAACATACAGTAAGAGCTACAATGGAATGGTTTAGATCAAAGCATATTCATGTGTTAGAATGGTCCAGTCAAAGTCCAGACCTAAATCCAATTGAAAATCTGTGGCAAGACTTGAAAATTGCTGTTCACAGACGCTCTCTTCCCAAACTGACAGAGCTTGAGCTATTTTGCAAAGAAGAATGGGCAAAAATGTCACTCCCTAGATGTGCAAAGCTGGTAGAGACATACCCAAAAATGACTTGCAGCTGTAATTGCAGCAAAATGTGGTTCTACAAAATATTGACTCAGGGGGGCTGAATACAAATGCACGCCACACTTTTCAAATATTTATTTGTAAAACATTTTGAAAGCCATTTATCATTTTCCTTCCACTTCACAAATATGTGCCACTTTGTGTTGGTCTATCTCATAAAATCCCAATAAAATACATTTATGTTTTTGGTTGTAACATGACAAAATGTGCAAAATTTCAAGGGGTAGGAGTACTTTTTCAAGGCACTGTACCTGAAACCTTCTTCACCAGGGTAAAGCATCCCCATTATATACTAGATTTCTTGTTAAAACTCATGAAAACCTTTTTATTCATTTATTTATTTATTTTTTGGTTGGTTGTTTGGAATAGCGCAAGAAGAGTTTAGAACATCTGTGAGGTGTTTATTGCTGTTGCAGAAGACACAAAGCTAAAAAAAACACTGCCAGCAATAAAGAAATGTGCAAACCCCATACCATAATTAAAAAAAAATACCACGGGGTGAAGTCCTCCCCAAAATCCATACCCTTATCCGAGTATGCAGCCTGGCAGGTTAGGAAAGGGGGAGGATGAGTGAGCACCCCTAACCCCTCCTGAACCATACCAGGCCACATGCCCTCAACATTGGGGGTGCTTTGTGGCAGGGGGTCCCCCCAAAGCACCTTGTCCCCATGTTGATGAGGAGACAAGGAGTAAGCATGCACTAGTGGTCCCATAGCAAGAGCAAGAAGACACTAGTGCTCCCACAGCAAGCTGCTTGGTATGTTGGACACTCAGCGGGGTGGAAGGGCCTGGAGTGCCAACGGGGGACCCGAGAAAAGTAAGATTGGGGCTGCTGTTTGAAAAACCCTTGCAAAGAGCAGGTAAGCATAACATGTTTGTTATTTTAAAAAAATATCCTTTACATTCACTTTAACCCCTTCATGCCTAAGGGTAAAACAAATTTTAATGCCTAAGCAAAATTTTGCAACTTTGACATGTGTTAGTAAAATTATACATATCATCACAACTACTTTGTGTATCCAAGTGGATTATATCTTGTTTTCTCAAGACATATTGGGCTTTCATTTGATGGTAAATGGTAATGGATATCTAATTTTGTATCTATTATGAAAAGGAAAACTGTCCCAAAATAGTAAAAAAAAAAAATATTTTTTTAAATGTAGCTGTGTGTTTCTTGCTACTACCATAACCTAAAACCAAAAAACAACCCAAAATAAATTCTCAAGCTCCTGATGATCACAGCGATACCACCTATGTGTATGTTATTTGTTGTTTTTACCCGTAGTATAATAATAGTGCACAACTTTCTTTTTTGCTTTTTTTTGGTCCTACCTATAACACTGACACTAACTGACACTGATACTAATTTTAAAAAATCCTGACCTTTGACTCTGATCTTGACGGAAACACCAACCCTGGCACTGAACTAGATCAAATCTTGATATAGGTAGTTTTTCTTTATTTTTCTCTCTACAATGTATCTCTCTCCTACATTCAGAGAGAAAGAAAACACGGGGGTGGGCTCAGTCACTGAACACTGTGATAGCCAATCAGAGGCTATCCCAACGGTCAGGTGACCCAGAATCTGGAGTTCTGGGTCCCAATCATTAGTACGGGACCTGGGGCTCCCAGTGACACCCCGATCTTTGTGCTGGGAGCATACATGCGGCACGCTCCTAGTTCAAAGACAGATATGCAATGTGGCCCCATGAAAAAAAACATGTTCTGTGAGGCCACATATTTGTGTGACGTCTGCGTCAAGAGGTTAATAATAACATGGAATTCCCATTTGCAGCTTCCTTAACGAGTAAAATACTTTCTTTTTTAGTTCGTAAAAGAGATATTTATTCCAGAGAGAAAGAGAGGGAGACTATGAAATGAATATAATCACCCTTGAAGGTATTAAGGAGGAAATATGACTGCCTTGTGGTCTATATAGTAAACTTAGTAGATGCTCGTGGTCACGGAAGACAAAGGGGCACTTTTTGCACCTGGAGGGAAAGAGGTTTAACTTTCACATATGGAAAGGATTCTTTTCATTAGGAGCTGTGAAAAAATCAAATGGTCTTTCAAAGAAGATAGTATGATCTAACTCAGCAGATTGCTTTAAAATGAGCTAAATGTGTTTCTGAATGCATGAAGTATACAGTAAATGGCTATTAATATTTACAAGCTATAAAACTGATATAAACCTGTAAAATGTTGATCCAGTGAGTATTAGATTGCCTGCATGGATCATGAGTGTCTTCCTTGTTAGAGCAGTATGGATCACAATTTTAAGGAGAGGTTCCTTCTTTTCTATTAACTGCATGTTTAGTGTTATAAGGATGCACTGTGTTTTTCATTTTGTCTTTTTTGAACATGATAGACCTGTCTTTTTTAAATGTAACTATTACATTGAATTCTTACTTCAAGGGTTAGGGAGATTACCTTTATCTGGTTCTCTGACATTCTTTCACTTAGACAGAAACTGAGGGGAAATATACCCAACTGGGATACGTACAGTAATAGATGCTAACAGAGGTTCCAGCCTCTAGAATCAACAGTGGCACTGCTTTACCCTGTTGGAGGAGACCTTAGATTTAGTTGTTAAAGCGGAGCTCCAGTCCCCCTAATACATTTTTGGTAAAAGCAGATCCACAATGAACTTTCAAATAGCATTAACAATTGGAATAATTCAATAGTAAAAGCATTGTAATTACTTAGTAATTATGAAAAATTTACCATGATCTCGGAAGCAGGCAGGCGCCATGATGGCTTTGGGCATCTGAAGCCCGCAGGTATTTATTTCCGGGAATCGGTGCTGCTGGCTATCCCAGCATGCACCACTCGTTCTCACGCCTGCGCAGTACAAGCACTGCTCGGCGTGATGTGTGTAGTACAGATTGCCATAACAATGGTGGGGATGGCTGAAGTTCCCGTCCCCCGTCCCCGTCAATCAACCTGTACATCACTTTACTCACAGAAAGTTAGCCCATCAAGACTCACCACATCCAATTAAAGGTCGATTACCACACAAAATATAGTTACCAACGTAGACACATTAAATAGACAGAGTGCAATGTACACACTCTGCAATTCCAGCATATAGCACAGCGTAGGACGCATCAGGATACGCATCAGGATACAGCATCCACGTCTTCCTGTAATCTGGACTCCGGTAAAATGGTGCAAAACACCTCCCATTTGAGTTATTTCCAGTTTCCAAGTCCAGAGATTACAGGAAACCAAAGGACTCCTGCGATACAGGAAACGACATCCCAGAAGACCTTGCAAATCGCCTTATGATGTCATCGCCTAGGCGGCCGGGACCAGAACTGCAGGCCTGCAGTGGATTTAAAAGTATGTATATTAAAAAAAAAATATCCAACTTGTTCTCTATTTCACAGGGACAACATAATCAGGTAAAGTATGAAAAATGGGTGGAACTCCGCTTTAACTCCTACCAAGTAGGTAAGGGGGCGGGGTTATGTCTCTTGTTAAAATGACGCTAAACAATTCCTTATTGTAAAAAAATAATCAATACACATCCACTACTTAATGGCCCTGTAAATTATTTTTCATGAAATTGTTTCTTACTGTGTTTTTTTACCTCCTCGTAATGTGCTCCATGAACATTGCTGAGAGCAATAAAAGGAACTTTTTTGATTTAAGGCTACATCCTTGAATAGAGTTTTGAGTTTAGTGTAACTTTAAGTTGTAGTTATCCTTAATTATGTTACCTTTAGAGAAACCTTAATGCCCTTATTTGAATAAGCTTTTTGAAGTACTTAATAGAAATTGTACATTACTGTAGTTTCCTCTCTGGAATGAACAATGACTCATAATTTAGCAGACTTTAGTTTGGCAGCACTGAGCTAAGAGTGCTTTATCAAAGTACATATTCACATCTTACATAAATATCAGGAGTATGGAACCAAATGTTCAAACAAGGCCTCATGAAATAAATACTTACAGCTTAGGAAAATCAGAGAACAAAAACAAACTTTATTTACAAGCATTATTATAAATATATGTTACATATTTACAATCTACAGAACTCTAGTACTCTATAGTATTGTGCAGATCAAACCAGAATAACAGAGAAAAACATGAAGCAGGGAAGTGAAAAAAAGCAAGAGAACACTACCAGTGAGCATAAATTATATATATATATATATATATATATATATATATATATATATATATATATATATATATATATATATATATATATATATATACACATTTTTATTGACTGTTCATAGCCCTAGTCTCTGTGCAATTATACCAATGCAAGATCACTTTGACATGAGCCGAAAAACTGACTGCAAATAGTGGTAATAGAAGACTGACTTCAGTGAAATCTTGTCTTAAAGGGGCAGGCATCAGCAAAAAATGTTGTTATTTCTTCTATGGCTAGATTCTAGTTGGCTGAATGGCTTATATTATCTCTTTTGGACTCCGGTGATAAGATCTGGTCATTAGAGTATGCAGCCCTGCTTATCCCACCCTAGTCTCACTTCTCATGGTACCTACCTCTATAATAAAAAGAAGAGAAAGAAAGCTCCCTTGTGACAATTGTTGTGTATGAGGGAGAAATCATTCTGACAGCATCTTGGAGGAATATAAAACTTGTAAAATACTCAACCCATCAGCATCTGATATTTTGGATTTTTAGTTGATCTACTTTTTAATTTTCATTCTTGCAATTGGAAATTATAGTTAGGCATGCACTTAATGAAATGTATTTTAGTCAAACTGCAGATCTTTGACATCAGTGTAGACCAGCCTTTATCAACCTTTTTAACATAGAGGAATCTATGAAATAACTGTCTGTTTTCAGGGAACTCCTGCTAATAATTACTGTATCTACAGTTCGTGGTACATTAATGGATTATCAGTGGGAAGAATTCTCAGTACACTTGTGATAATTGGGAAGAATCCCCCCCACCCTTATAGATAGGTACAAATATCAACAGTGTAAGTGGGATCTTATCTGAGAGGCAGAAATAGCTCATTGCTCAAGAAACCCCTAGCAACCTCTGGAGGAACCTTACGGTTCCACAGAACACTGGTTGAGAAAGGTTTGTGTAGACCATTACATCCACTGCTGATCTACAGCAGAGAAATTTACAGAAATAAGGAATGAAACAGGGAACTACATATTATAACAGTATGACACTAAGGTGTCTGCAAATATCTCCAACCTATTTTAAAACTTTTCCTGAAAAAAATCTTTCCAATCCCAACATGTGTAGTATGTTCATTTCAATTTTCCAGTCAAAAGTATGACACATCCTATTTCACTAATGAAGTCGCCCTATAAAACCGAGTTCAGAGGCTATTTCTACTATATATTACGTTTCTCTGCAAGATCACCTGTTACACTGCTAAGCTATTTGTTTAACATTCACCAGGAATTTTAAAAAAGTCAACTTAATATATGCATGCAGTACAGGCACATACCTTAAGAATAGTGCTAAGACCCCTGAAACATTCAGAGAAACTTCTTGGTAGTCAGTGCTGGCTTACCCAATCCCATCTTTCAAACCTTTCTGTTGGCTAGTTTCTCATTATAATGATGTCCCAAGATAATGCTGCAGTTGGTTGATGGAAGCAGACTAGACTTTGGAACTGCCATTAAGTATATTATTGTTTTTAAAGGAAGTTTTAGGTTTCTTTAAATGACAAGTATGCTTTAAGTAGCATAGCAGAGGAATCCTGACAGAGGATAATGTATACACAGAGGAGGCAGCCTTTTTGTCAGCAATAGACCACACTGAAGGCCTCTGTTGATAGGTTTTGCATTCTCAAGCAAGTCAATGGAAATACAAATTCACTTATTCACTTGAAGATGGTCAAATGTAGGTTGGAATAAAGTCAACTGTAGTTCAAATGTACCTGTCGAGGAATTCTAAATGATCTAAAAAATGTGTCTCAAACTGATATTAAGCTCATGCCATTGAAAGAAGCCCAAAGCCAGTCAACACATGCCCTAGAGTTCATAATAAACAGACATGCAGACAACAGACAACAGTAAAACCCCTACAGATTGTCGACCCAGGGAATATCTGATTGCCTTAGGAGAACAGGAAGGATTTTTTTCCCTTGTTGGAACAAATTGGGCCATGTTTTCTATGGATTTGTGTGTTCTGGATCAACATAGGTTTAATGTTCTGTATCTGAGTCTTTTTTCAACTTGACTATATATATCATCTGAAAGTCTGGTGTTCTTCATGTTTGAGGTGTTCTTAGCATGTCCGAAAGGGCCCTAACAACAGGCTATGTGCAAGCACCTTTTTAGTAAAAATAAAAATATTTAAATTACTCTATCATGAAGCAAAATTGATATTTATTAGGTTCTGATGGAAGCAGTCATCATCAATCCCATGAGCTATATATATGACTTTTGAAGAAGTGCCATTGGACAGCTTAGTGTTCTTCATGATGGTGTTCTACATGACAGTGCCATTTCATTTAAATAAATGGTGTCCTTTCATAAATGGTATCCTTTTACTCAAATTAAGGAATATACACTGCTCAAAAAAATTATAGGAACACTTTGAAATCACATCAGATCTCAATGGGGAAAAATATCATGCTGGATATCTATGCTGATATGGACTGGGTAATGTGTTAGGAAAGTAAGGATGCCCCATTGTTTGAATTAAGTCCTCTGTAGGTTGATCATTTTCATTTCCATCAAAGACACCCCGAAAACCAAAGTGAAAAAATTATGCAGCAGGATAGTCCATTTTGCTGAAATTTCATTGCAGCAACTCAAAATGGTACTTAGTAGCTTGTATGGTCTCCATGTGCTTGTATGTATGCCTGACAACATTGGGGCATGCTCCTAATGAGACGACAGATGGTGTACTGGGGTATTTCCTCCCAGATCTGGACCAAGGTATCACTTAGCTCCTGGACAGTCTGAGGTGCAACCTGGCAGCATCGGATGGACCGAAACATGATATCCCAGAGGTGTTCCATTAGATTAAGATCTGGCGAGCATGGGGGTCATTCGATGGTACTAATTCCTTCATCTTCCAGGAACTGCCTGCATAGTCTCACCACATGTTGCCGGGCATTGTTGTGCACCAAGAGGAACTCAGGACCCACTGCACCAGCATAGGGTCTGACAGTGGGTCCAAGGATTTCATCCCGATACCTAAAAACAGTCAGGGTGCCATTGTCTAGTCTGTAGAGGTCTGTGTGTCCCTACTTGGATATGCCTCCCTAAACCATCACTGAGTCACCACCCAAACTGTCATGATGAACAATGTTGCAGGCAGCCTAACATTCTCCACAGCTTCTCCAGACCCTTTTACGTCTGTCACATGTGCTCAAGGTGAAGATGTTCTCATCTGAGAAAAGCACAGGACGCCAGTGGTGGACCTGCCAATTCTTGTGCTCAATGGCAAATGCCAATAGAGCTCTATGGTGCCGGCAGTGAGCACAGTTCCCACTAGAGGATGTCGGAATCTCAGGCCACCCTCATGAAGTCTGTTCATGATTGTTTGGTCAAAGACATTCACAACAGTGGCCAGCTGGAGGTCATTTTGTAGGGCTCTGGCAGTGCTCATCCTGTTCCTCCTTGCACAAAGGAGCAGATAACAGTCCTTCTACGGTCCTGTCCAGCTCTACTAGAGTAACTGCCTATCTCCTGAAATCTCCTCCATGCTCTTGAGACTGTGCTCGGAGACACAGCAAACCCTCTGGCAATGGCACATACTGATATGCCATCCTGGAGGAGTTGGACTGCCTGTGCAACCTCCGTAGGGTCCAGGTTTCGTCTCATGCTACCAGTAGTGACACTGACCCTAGTCAAATACAAAGCTAGTGAAAAACAGTCAGAAACGATGAATAGGGAATAAAATGTCAATGGCCTCCACCTGTCAAACAGTTCTTGTTTTGGGTGTCGTCTCATTGTCGCCTATCTAGTGCACCTGTTGTTAATTTAATTAACACCAAAGCAGCTGAAAATGATTAACAACCCCCTCAGCTACTTAACTTACCAGATCAATATCCCAGGAGTTTAATTGACTTGATGCTATATTCTGATTAAAAAGCGTTTCTTTAATTTTTTTGAGCAGTGTATTTTAAGACACATTTGCGTCGAAAAAAAGGAATTTAATTCAGAGAGCTTGTTTAAAACTGAACCCTGCACATACTCGATGGTGTGATCTCAAATGGCACAGACTGTTTTTTTTAAAGTGTTTAATAGTCAAAAAGCAGAAATCATGTTTTAGCTAAAGTTGCTTTAATGGGACTTCTTTAGTTGAAATATGTCAACACGTGTGTAAAAATAGTTAGAATCTCTCTTTGCAGTAATTAATTTACCTTTAGTGACCTGAGATGTCAAATTTGCCGTCCTTCTTCAAGCTCTTAGACTGCCATGACAAAAGAAACATGATGTGCTGTATCTCATAAAAAGGTTGCCAGGCAACAACAAACTCAAAACAGACAAGAAAAAGAAAAATTAGGCAACATTCTCAAACTACAAGATAAAGAAATATTTTGCTTCGGACAATTGCTGTCAGCTTTGGCTGCCTGTGTAGTTTCTTTGGTAATGGTATATACTTCAACGTAGAATAAGAACAAAGCAACAATAAGTACACAAAAAGCATTACAAATTAAATATTTATGAATAATTGGTTATGTTGACAGCGGGAGTTTAACAATTGCAATGGGAGGATCTACTATAGAAGTTGAAATTTCACTTAGGTTAGTTACACGGGGTTGATTTACTAAAACTGGAGAGTGCAAAATCTGGTGCAGTTGTGCATGGTAGCCAATCAGCTTATAACTTCAGCTTGTTCAATTAAGCTTTGACAAAAAAAACCTGGAAGCTGATTGTTTTCTGTGCAGAGCTGCACCAGATTTTGCACTCTCAAGTTTTAGTAAATCAACCCCACTGTATTTTCTTCAATCATCCAATCATGTCAAATCAAAGCCATAGTTTCTAATTTTTAGGGACTCTCTAATGACTGGCATATTACCACTGGATTGGTGTAAGGCCAATGTGGTGCCAATATTTAAAAAGGGGTCAAAATCTTTACCAAGTAATTACAGACCTGTTAGTTTAACTTCTATAGTTGGGAAGATACTGGAGAGTTTAATAAAACACCACATATTTGAGTTCTTGCTGGAAAAAAAAATATTTTAAGCAACAGACAGCACGGATTCATGAAAGACGGAAGTTGTCAAACAAATCTGATTTCTTTTTATGAGGAGGTGAGCAAAACCTTGGACAGAAGGGTGGAGTTGGAAGTGGTATACTTGGATTTTGCAAAAGCGTTTGACACAGTTCCCCACACATGGTTAATGTGTAAGGTAAAGTCTATGGGCTTGGAAAAATCTGTATGTAAATGTATAGAAAACTGGCTAAAAGATCGTATTCAGAGAGTAGTGGTTAATGATTCATACTCTGAATGGTCTAGGGTTGTCAGTGGTGTACCCCAAGGTTCAGTGTTGGGACCCTTACTTTTTAATATATTTATAAACGAAATAGGGTCTGGGATTATAAATCCCATTTCAGTCTTTGCAGATGACACCAAGCTGTGCAGTGGAATAATGTCTTTACAGGATGTCTCCAACTTACAAGCCAACCTCAATGCACTGTTTAATTGGGCAACTATGTGGCAAATGAGGTTTAATGTTGATAAATGTAAGGTTATGCATTTGGGAGCTAAGAATATGCATGCATTATGCATACTAGGGGGGGTACAATTGGGGGAATTAAAGGTGGAGAAGGATCTGGGGGTTCTGGTAGATCACAAGCTTAATAATGGAATGCAATGCCAAGCTGCGTTTTTTAAAGCGAACAAAGTCCTCTCTTGTATTGGAAGAGGTATAGACTCCAGAGAGAGAGAGAGAGAGAGAGATCATGTTACCCCTTACAAATCATTAGTAAGACCTCATCTGGAATATGCAGTTCAGTTTTGGGCACCAATCCACAAAAAGAACATTGGGGAACTGGAGAAAGTACAGAGAAGGGCAACCAAACTGATAAGAGGCATGGATGAGCCCAGCTATGAGGAAAGATTAGAGGAACTGAATTTATTCTCTCTTGAGAGGTGGAGATTAAGGGGGGATATGATCAATATGTATAAATATATCAGTGGTTCATATAGTGAACTCAGTTATTCACCCTGAGGTCATCACAGAGGACAAGGGGGCACTCTTTACGTCTGGAGGAAAAGAAATATAATCTCCAAATATGGAAAGGTTTCTTCACAGTGAGAGCTGTGAAAATGTGGAATAGACTCCCTCAAGAGTTGGTATCTGGCCAATTCAGTGGATTGCTTTAAAAAAGGCCTGGATTTTTTCTTGGATACACAGAATATAACTGGATACTAACATTTATAGGTAAAATTGATCCAGTGAATGTCTGATTGCCTCTCGGGGGATCAGGAAGGATTTCTTTTTCCCCTGCTGAAGGAAAGTAGATCATGCTTTGCTGGGGTTTTTTGCCATCCTCTGGATCAACTGTGGGTGTAGGATTATAACTTTTTTTTTTTTAATGTTGAACTGGATGGACTTTTGTCTTTTTTCAGCCAGACTAACTATGTAACTATATAACTATGTACAAAGGAGTGTAAAAAATAATATATTTATTTTTCACACGGTTGAATGATTGAAGTGGATACAGCTTCACCTGGATAAATTAAACAAAAATCAACCCCAGTAAGTTTGTATATTGTGAATACCAATCCTTACCTAAACTCCTAATTTTTATCAGCATACTAAAAGACCTTATACAATATATGAAAACAAAAATTTTTATAAATTGTATATCATTTTCTTGACACAAATATTTTAATTTATAGCACTTTAAAGAGTATGTAAACCCAACATTTTATATTCCTGTTTTAAAAAGTATTCTGTTCTGTTCCCTCTATATTGGTTCCTTTGTGTGAAATCCCTGGTGTTCCTACCAGTCCCTCTACTTTCTTGTTAAAAATTGACCACACTAGGCATGAGAGCATAGCAGTGTCAGTTTTTTTTAGCTCTGGTGGAAATTCAGCCTGCTCTCCTCCAGTGATCAGACTTGTGCTGACAGACACCCCCCCCCCCGCAGAGCCATTCACTTGGAAGATCAATGTGGCACTGTTTCTCCTCCCCTTGCTCTTATGAAGCTGACAGCAGAGGGTATGTAATAACAAAAGGGGAAAAAAGTTGTGTGTGTGTGTGTATATATATATATGTATATATATATATATATATATATATATATATATATATATATATATACACAAATGTCTTATCTTTCATTTCTAATTTAAACTAAATGGGTTGTTTTACAAGGTGAGGGTTTACGTATACTTTAAGTTTAGCACTTTTATTTAAATTTAGGATAGTAAGTAAAGGTACGTCTTTTAAATGGGCAGATTTCTCCTCATTTCTACTTTTTGTCTTGCTTTAGTTTCTCAGTTTTTATTTTTGCATTTCACTACTTTTTCCACTTTGCTGTAACATCACGGGTTTCTCTTTTGAACTTTATAATTAGCAGAAAATATAGCTGTGAAATAGTGCAATACAGAGCAAAATGACATGTCAGTGTACTTGTTTTAGTGTTTATGATCCTTTTTCTACAGTGCTAGTTTTATATATTTACACATATAATTACAGGCATATGAAATTTGTTTATTAGAGCCTGTCAGTGTCCACTGGCTTCTTGCCTCTTTACCTGTACCTGTGTACAAATCCCATTGACATCAAAACTGTTATGTAATTAAAATGTGAAAATGCAATATGCAATGCTATAGACTCCAGATCAACATGGAGTCGACATAACATTAATTTACATTAGACTAAATAATGAGTAATGATTACTATTTAATATCCATTCATATTTTAAAAAATAATATTCATTAATATTAACCTTCATTATCTTTTCAGGAGTCCTACAGTATATTATATGGTCCTTGAAAACTGCTCAAATCTGCTACTTTCACCAGTTCAAATTGCTCATCACATTCGTCTATATACAGTTAAAATAAAAAACATTTGGGGCTATAGAATTGCAATCAGTCAAAGCCTGTGAATATTAATTTTAATGGTTAAAAGGCATTCATAAATACGACAAAATTAAAAAAGTTATTAGAGTCGGATAGTTCAATATCGTATAAAATCTCTACTGTTAATAGGTGCATATAATTTTTTTTGCAACTGGTGTTAAAAAGCCATAGAATAAAATCATTTGTTTACAATAAATTGTGTCTTATGACCAAGACGTAGCTGACTCAGAAGCAGAGGAGCTGCTGCAGGGGGAAGGAGGGCAGCTGAGGTCTTGGCTATCAGTTTGACAATTACGTCCAATGCTGTGTATTGGGAACACTAACAGCAGCTCATGTATGAATCAAGCTAGCAAACAGCAGTTTTTCAACCCATCTGATCCCAATTCTCACCTTCCTCAGGAAAGTGCACTTTGGCATCTTTGCCTTGGGGTCTAGAGAACTTTGTTCCAGCACTGGACACCAATGGAGCATTGACATTATAAAGTAGACAATCAATAGAAGATATACATTTTTCATTGGGGAGGAGGAATGTAGACTGGGTAACATGGCGATGTCATGTGTTAATGAATATGGGTTTGGTCACCTATTACAGGGTGAAATGGGCAGGCTAGTGGAATGTTTGGAGAGCATGTGCTTCTCATAACTAACTAATTGCTTATCTTTAATTGAGTTTAAACTTTCCCTTGTCTCTGTATTTTCTCATTTTTTAAATATATTTTCTTAAAGCCCAATTGAATCCTCATTCTTTATTGTTGTAATGCTTTTAATTCTAATTTATAGTAGTGTGGCAGCAAGGGTTAAAATTCACTGTGCTTTTACAATATAGGAGAGTCAGACATTGGCTCTCTCACACAAAACAGCAGCCCTGCTCTCCAGTGATTCAACCTACTCAATCACTGCACTAATTAACAATACTTTACATTCCTGATAAAAAAAAAGCTAAATAGCTTCAAATTTACTACTGTATATGCAATTTGGCTACATTATAGTTTTCAATAAAGAGGGTTTAATTGGGATTTAATTCTTTTTCTGATTTCAATTCTGGGTTATTCATCACAACTGGGCAATGATTCATACCTTTTCAGCAAGGCAGTAAGTATAGTAGAGCACATGACTGCTTTTGGTCTCTGAAAAAAGGGGGATTGCTCTATTGTTTGGCTGGATAATGGTTAATCCAGGCAGGAAAATCACGTAGCAAATACTTAAAAAAAAAAAAAATCAGACATCTCTATAAGACTAGCTAGTAGTATACTGTTTGTTAGCTATTTATTTTAAAAGACATGCCAGTAGTGTCAGAGGTGGAACTACCAGAGTTGCAAAAGTTGCTCTTGCAACCGGGCTCTGGCGTTCCACCACTGTGGAAATGGTCCTGCTGTAGAGTAAATGGTCCCTGGATCAGTGGAGGCTCCCCTCCAGTAGGATTGCTGAGAATAGGGTCTGCAGCACATTCAGGCTTTCCTGAGCCCTATCCGTGCAGAGCCCCCTTGCTGTCCCTGATCTGCCCCCAACGTGGGCATAGCACCCTCAGACCTCAGCCACTTCTTCTCTGCTCCAGATACAAGTTCTGATGCATCTAAGCATGTGTAAGTAGTCTAAATGCTCTTAAGTACATTTGTCGAAGAGCATTTTTTCATTTAAATGGCCAGAATAAATGAATATTCTGGCCAATGCAATAAACAAATGCCCAAGCGTTTAATGCATGTACACGTATTTACAAAAATGTGGCTTGGGTGAGTTTTTAAAGCTGCTTTTCTCCTGCTAGGAGAAAACTGTTTATAAAAGCCCAAGTGTGCATGAATCCAGTTACCCATGATAACTAATTCAATTTTTTTCTGTTGTTTGTATGACTGTACTAGACGAGTAAAAAACTGACTTGTGAAAGGTTGCTGTAGGTTACAACAGATTAATGCTCTTTGCACAATGGCTGTTGTGGTTTGCAGCATATCACAAACAGAATATGGATCATTGAATTACCGAATATAGTTGCATTTGGTAAATGGTGCCAAGGTTAACCCATATGGCAGACCTGCTATAATTCCTTAAATCACTGTTTTTGCAACCAGGTTTACTGTTATTGTATAATATCACATTGCAATACAACAATCTTCAACAATTGTGCAGGACAATAAAAAGGCAAAGAAATATAAAAGTGCTTGCCCTTTATAATATAATCCCAAAAGCAATAGAGAAGTAAATTGTTAACATTAAAAGTGAAGCTGCCCCTTTAAGTGTGTTAACACCCTCGGAAAATAAAGATATGTAAAAAGTAGGCATTCTTAATTGTATACACTCCTAAACAGGACTGACCATTTGGAAACTCGGGCACTGCCCGAGGGCCTGGGGTCAGTAGGGGGCCCCATGAGATGCCACCTTTTTTATAGCCTTTTTTGAGTTTGGGCAAGGCACCATGATCCCCTATTGCCCAGGGGCCCCATGAGTTGTCAGTCCGCCCCTGCTCCTAAACTAAATTCAGTAAATATATGAGGAACCATCAAAAAAGAATATTATAATATTAAAAAAAAATAAAATATAATAAATGTGTACAAAAAAATCCAAAGCTAATTTATAATAAAAGGTAAAAAAAAATAAAAAAAAATCATAAGCGCTGTTTATAAATCTGCTCTATTTATTGACCTATATTTACCTAGAGGTCATGGCTTTGTGGTGACTGTATAGTGTGGTGGTCTTCGTTTGGTGCACATCACAAAAGGAGGAAAAACTGAAATTTACCTTGATGTTCACTTGGTGTGGAAACATATCATTTAATGGTAGATTTAATTTTGGATTTTTTTGTACGCATTTATTATATTTTTATTATTTTATTTTTTTCAATTCCAGTATTCTTTTTTTGATGCTTGTACATATAATTACTGAATTTACTTGAAGAATGTACACAATGTTTTGAGCGCCTACTTTTTTACATATCATTTTTTAAAAAGGCAAAGGTGTTCAAATATTCATGATTTATAACAGTTCATACTCAGCTGTACTGTATATGACCTAGAGTCAAGTATGGTCAAATATTTAAATTAGGATTGAAAAAGAAAGATGCAGTCTTATTTCTCACCTTTTCTGTCATTTAAGACAGATAAATATGTCATTTAAACCCCAACATGATAAATGCAATGCTAAATTGTTGTCAAATGACTGTTAAGAATGAATCCTCACAATACAATAATGTCCTTACTTGACGTTTAAAGGGACTTTGTCACAATGAATTTTTCCTGTGGGAGAAGCCTCTTCAATCATTCTGCTGCCAGGCTGACACCCAGGCTGCACACTAGCTCCACTGCCATGGGAGGATTGAAGCCGCTTATCTCGCAGGTGAGATCCTATTTGACAGAGTCCATTTAGGGAGAAAAGAACCAGACAGCATGATGTGAGATAAATTACAAAGGTACAAATAAAGCTAAAACAAGCTAGTTAACGTATCCATAGACATTAGACAACAGTCAGATGTTGAGAACAAAATACTGCCGCTGCCAAAAAATATATTTTTAAATTAAAGCTGGCATTTACCATAATCTGCTTAGATTTTGCCTTCCCTACTCCTCACTCCCCTCTTGTCAACACGTTAATTACATTTTTAAATAAAACCTTTCTTTTTTCATGACATACTTTATTTTAGATTCAGTGGCATCATCACTGGGTCTCTGTGCTTCTCTATGTAATGCATGCAGAATATGGCTGGTGAGAAGGATCAGCAGGGTACTGTACATATTGTAAGCATCACAGCAACCTGCCTCAGTACTCCTCTCAAGAGTTCTCAGCCCTGATGCAAGCAGTGGGCTGGCTCTTGGGACAAGTTTTGCAAATTTTAAAATGCCTTCATGGGAGGGTGGCAGTCTGGAGGAGTTGGATTTCCTAGGCAGGCTGTATTTGAATGCACACCACAATAGGCAATGTTCACCTGTGATGTTGAGCCATCATGAATGTAAGAACTGAAATCTAATGAATGAAATGAGCAGGCCAGGGAACGTTAGACTGAGAAGGAAATAGCTAGATGATGGCAAGGAAAAAAGGCTAGCTTTGTCTTACGTGCTGCAGCTTCTAATATACAGAGTGCTCAGAGAAATCAGAGTAAGCATTTTCAGTATAGAAGAGGTGCCTGTACAAAGGTGCAAGACTGAAGCTCAGCTTTAAATTGTATTTCCACTTTTGCAGTCAAATTTGAGAAAACCCCATTATGTTTGTTATTTGTTCCCAATCACACAGCATGTATAGTTTTCAAAATATTTCTTTCCTTTCAGATTTTCTCAGCAGGAGGTGTCATGGCTGACTGCCAGGTTTTTTAAACAATGTTGGAGTGAGCCTGCCCCAAGTCTGTCCTCATTAACATAAAATGCAGGAACTCCAGTTTCTATACCTTTAACTCTTTGCTAGAACAGACAGTGTTCAAATCTAGGCACAATCGATAATAAGATCTTCCTGCACAGCACAGATGGGGTTAATTATGGAAAACACAGCTGCCCAGCCCCTTCATGAGCAAAGAGAACTATGCAGGATTTTTCCCTGCCGGAGGGTCCAGAATACAGCATCTAAAAAGGTAAGCTACAATTTTTATTTTTTATTGTTTTAAATTATGCTATTTACATCTATAAAATAGGCATTATCCCAATTTGGCGGCAACATTTGAAATACACTTTCACCAATGTGCATATAAAGCACTGTTTATGTTGACTGTGCTTAGGTGTGACTCAAGAAAAACAACTGGCTATTGGCCAATAATGATTAATTTGGCTGCAAGGGATATTCTCCATCATAGGCACAAGCTGTCATCCAGTCATTGGTATCTGATTTGTACAGATATAGTGTAATTACCATAAGGGTATTAACATATAGTAATAGGGCTATGCACTGATATATAGACAATTTGGATGTGGTACCACTAGAATAAATACAAAAATAGCCAATTTTACACTTTTTCTACTGATTTGTATGGGCACTTAATGTGAAACTGTATGCATTTTACAAATATTTGCGAGCAGGAAGGATGTTTATTGCAGAAGAGATGTGCTATGTCTCTTCTGCAATAAATACTCCTAAATGAAATATATACAAACATCTGTGCAACAGATACTATTTTTAGCTGCTAGCACTTAGTGAAAAAAAATCACTCAATAATACTAAAATAAATATGCTGTGCTTGGGTCTGCCTGTCCGTTTTTGTGTCCGTTTACACCCACCTGTATCCAATCCTATCCACTAAAAACAGATGGATGTGAAATCCATTCCCCATCCATCTAGTGCAAAGGTCTCCAAACTGTGGCCCATGGGACGGATATGGCCCTTTGCTTGCTTTTATCCGGCCCTTGGGGCACTTTTCCTTCCACTGATATGAAGCACTATTCCTTCTATTGACACCAATGATGGGGAGCTATTCTTCCCACTGACACCAACAATGGTGTACTATTCCTCCCACTGACACCAATGATAGGGCACTATTCCTCCCACTGACACCAACGATGGGGAACTGTTCCTCTCACTGATCCCAATGACGGGGCACTGTTCCTCCCTTTGATCCCAATGACAGGGCACTGTTTCTCCCACTGATCCCAATGACGGGGCACTGTTCGTCCCGCTGACACCAGCGATGGGGCACTGTTCTTCCCGCTGACACCAGTGATGGGGCACTGTTCCTCCCACTGATACCAGAAATGGGGAACTATATATCCTACTGGCACCAATGATGGGGCACTGTTCCTCCCACTGACCACCAAGCCTAGGGTATTGTTTACTCCTACTGACGTGAGGGCATTTTCTACTCCCACTGGCAATATTCCGGACCCCTAAAGTTTGAAGGGCAGTAAACTGGCCCTTTGTTTCAAAAGTTTGGAGACCCCTGATCTAGTGGATCAGATTGGATGACAGTTGGATCTAAACAGAAAGATGGTGGGTTTACATCTGAGTTCCCATAGAGGACAGTGGGCTGTGTCCATACCCACTCTGCAAAAGTGGAGCAGACACTGACCTGTCATCCACCTGTGCAGGAGGGATCAGCGGACAGATTCCCAGCTAAGCAGGTGAATCTGCAGGCGGAGGCAGCCAGTGTAAAAGGGCTTGTGATATATGATCAAATTCAAAATATTACAGTAATAACTCAAATAAAACATGACATTACAAAAAAACAACTTCAATGTGTGCACAACCCTGTGATGAAAAATAGTGTTCCATTCACTCAATCCAACAAATCTCACAAAATATGTGAACAACTGTGCTCCCAATGCAGAAATCCTCCACGACCCCCCAAAGATGTCTTCTCACCTTCCATATAGACTGTCTCAACAAAGGTCAAATATGTGTGTTAAAAAACATCAGGATTCAGGTAAGTATTAGAAGTCTTCCAAACTACATAGAGCTTCAGCCCAGATCAATTATCTCTCAAGGGTCAGCCTCACGGATCAAACAGCCAGTCCAGCCCAAGGGAATTAATATCACATATCAGCTCAAAGGGAAAACAGAAACATCCATAGTGGTCTCTGCATAAATTGTATTCGATAAAATAAATTAAATTAAACTCACATTAAAAAAGCAGAACAATCACTTGTGTGTACAATTGTTTGTGGTACAGCACTAGTTGTTAATGCAATGACTGATACACATTCAAAGTGCACATTTAAAGTGAAGGTCACTCCACACAGTCACAGCAATAACTCTCTCTTACTGAGTGGAGCTTGGCGTTCTAAGGGAGAGGTATTGTTGTGACTGTGTGGGGTGACCTCCACTTTAAATGTGTATCATCTATTGCATTAACAATACAACATTGCAGAGACCACTATGGATGTTTCTGTTTTCCCATTGAGCCGATATATGGGATTACCGTAATTCCCTTGGACTGGACTGGCTGTTTGATCCATTGATGTTGTTTTTCAAGAGTGACACAAATTGAAGTTTATTCACTATTTGATGCATTGGCTCATCACTTTGATAATAGCTATGTCATGTTTTGTCTGATTTATTACTGTACTGTTTTGAATTTGATCACTTATCAAGTTATTAAGGGCAACACATTTATTATAATAATAGAATACACCTACCTGTCTGCTAACAGGCTGAGTTCTGCACGTGGTCCCTGTGTGCCAGAATGGCTGACTCTTGTGCATGCATAGGAGTTACGTCATTCTTTTCTGGCCAATGAAAATGCCTGAATACTGTCACTGGGAGGAACCACTTACGGACTTATGAATCTATTCTATAAAATGATAGGGACCTGTTTTTTTCAAGAAATGGATCTTTTTTAATTTAATGTTCTGTGAGGCTTATTATAACAGAAGTTAGTGGAAAGACGGGTTATTTCTGTTGTTCCTAACCAAAGAGTCTTTGTTAAAGTAATAGTGAATTTTGGTGTTTTTTTTTAGCTTTCAACCCAAGGCAACCAAATCTCTCATGGTTACAGAAAAGAACATTTTTGAATGTACATTCTTTTATTCTAAGAACTGTGTAGGCGTACATATTAACAATTTAATGTTTTCCCTATTTTTATTCCAAAAAAAAGGCCTTTAAGGGCTACTATGTAGGCCATCACAATAGTACAGGTAATTTTAGGTGTAGCAGGTGTTCTGAACATTACTGGAACTCCCACTTCTATATTTCCATTCCAGCAAGATTCTTTCAAAGTAAAGTTTCCTGTCCTCTCCAAGAAAGCACTGCCATTCCCTTCTTCACCTGTTGATATTAGAGCTGAAGGTTCAGAACAAAAAAAAATTGGGTACAGGTAAGAAATGTCAGAAACTGTCATCGATTTCATCATTTTAACTGAAAACATGAATAATAAGCCATGTACATGTACTGTATACAAATTATATTCTGTTTGCAGACACTAAATTCAGTGAACCTTGCAGTTTTTTTAGGATAAGTAACCTTCTCTAAAAGGTTTTCCCCTAGTTTCACAAACACATCCCTTCCTTTTTATTGAAAGAACATTTCTGGTGCTGCTTATTCCTTACTTTGGTATTCGTTTCACTTCTCTGCACCACTCCTGTATATACGAGAAAAGAAGGCAGTCATGCAGGTCCAGGGCCAAGGCATTATCTCCTGGCAGTGTATGAGAGAATGCAATGATGTTGGTCCTGATGAATCAATGCATTCTCTCTTCTGTGTACAGGAACAGGTAGCGATACTAGGTTAGGAGAATGGGTAAGAACCTTCTTGTATGCTATCCCTATTATACAGTCACAAATTTAATGCTTGTCTGTCTTCTAGATAGGTAATACTCTGTGTATTCATCATGCCTTCTGTCCAAGAACTAATGAATATACACTTAGAATGATGTAATTAGGCAGTGTAAAATGCGAATGGCTATGGGCAAGAAACAGTAAATCATAGTATTCATTAGGTTTTCCATTTACTGTAGCCAGATCAATGAGAATGAATTCTGATTGGCTGCTTTTGGTTATCGCGCTTTGCACATAATCAATGCACTTTATTCTCATGTAATTAACAGGCCTAAATGTACAATGTAGGGAATCTGGTTGTCTCTGCATTCTTTTGCATTCTCTCTTTATGAAAGTATTAAATAGTATGCTCCCCATTATTTGTAATCATTGCTATATCCACTATATGCGTGACACATTACATACAATACATAACTGTTTATTTTAACCAGAATTTGCATTACATTAGATGTTTTCTACCCTGTACAAGTCTATATATAAAAAAGGTTTGTGCATGAATCCATCATTCCATCTTATATAGTAACTGTGGAGCAAGATAGTGCTTGAAAAAAACAGTCTTTTAAGGACTCCAAGTAAATTTTAACACCTTAATAGTCTTGTCTGTGTTCATACATTTTCATGTAATCTTTCCATATAGTTTCTAAGCTCTTTGCAATCTCCCATGTCTAAGTCTTGGCACACCCATTTTATATCATCCTCATTGTTCAATAACATGGGTTTGATGTTAGGACATCCATCTTCAGGAGGGATATTACTAAACGTAGTAAATTTTACACGTTTCCTTTTGGAGGTAGGCGAGGCAGCAGACTCCCCCCTCTGTTCCTTCACTTCATTGAATGAAGTCTCTGCAGATCTATATGTCTGTCCATTAACAGGTTTGGGTGGGTTTGAAGTAAGAAGGTATTTGCCTTCTGTAACATTAACTCCTCTTTCTACAGCTGTTATGCATTCTTCTGGCTGCATAGGGAAGTTAATATTATTTTCCAAAATTTCTGTTCGATTTGTAAGACCAACCCAGTCATGTGCATGTGTCATTGTTTCTTGCTCATCTACTGGGACCTGTTTGTGTCTATATTTCAATGCAAATGTCACACAATTTATAAGGAAAACAAGTATGGCCAGGCAAAAGACACCCAACAATGCATACATTCCAATTTCCAGATCACTCAGACCTCGTGTATTCTGCACAAGATCATTTTCTTCCGTATCTCCATTATTACTTGGTACATCAACCTGTACAGGAAAACTGGTAAAATCCATGGGGATGTTGGGGAGTTGACTGTCATCATCTAAAAGACTATCCCGTTCTCTTTTTTTGTTGAGTTGGGTTCTGTCAGTCGTAGCCCTGTTCATGATCATAACATCTCTTTCCATAGACGGGGTTCCAAAATAAGCACCATCAGGTTTCAGACCTTCTAGTGAAATCTTCTGTCTTCTGCCAATGTAGTGGGTTTCAAAGCGATCTCTGTAATGCACATTTCTACTGTCATTTTTAGTGTCCTGCCCAAATTTGACTTTTATGTGTCCAAAACCAATAGTGAGGATGCTCTTTCTTTTTGACTTTTGACAAAGCTCACTTATCATGAGTTCTACCTTGACCAGTGCTCCTTGGCCTTCAGCAATGGCTGAGAAAGTTGGCCATTTTGATTTGGCATCTTGAGAAACAGTGAAAACCTTTTCATCCAATGATGTCACACTTAATGAAAAGTCTTTAGCATCATAAAAATCCAATGGAGTCACTGTACCATCGCTAAACTGGATCCAGCAACTGATCTCTACTTCCTGTATGCAAAAAAACAAAACAAAGGAAAAGCAAGCTCAGCAAAAGGCAGATAAAGATATTTTATACTATAATAAAGTGTAAACTGGGAGGTGAAGGGCACACATTCATTTCTAAAACATAAAAACACTAGTTTAAAATTCCTAGCAATAAAATGTGTTTTCTTTCTCGGTGGTTCCATAAAGACAATGAGTCCCCAGGGCGAAATGGATTCAAATTTAACAGCAGAATAATAAAGTGACTGTCAGAAGACATTATTATAAGATAACTTAAATTATCACAGTTGTGTATTTAGATGAAAAAGAATTGCATGTTTCTACAGTGTATTAATTTAAAGTTTTTCTGATTACCGGTACTCTTAAGAAGTTATGATATTTTGTATGTAACTGTCATCTAATGATGATGAATACTGCTACCTCTGCTCCCACTTTAAAGTGGTCATGAAGCCTAAACATTTTTTACGTTAATGAATTCCTTGCATTAAAGTAACGAATGCTTAAGGTTAAATTTATGACCTCTCACCCCCACCCCCACCCCCCACTATTATTTACCTGAGCCTGATCTTGATTCAATGCAGTGCCCGCCTGCAGTGGCTCTTTACTCATCTCCCCACTCTCACAAGCTTTGCTGAGAGTAGCGGGAGCCATTGGTTCCCACTGCTGTCAGTCAAATTCTGTGAAGAGGGAGCGGGGGAAGAGCCTTGCTGTCTGTCAATGGACACAGATGGCGAAGCTCCAGAATGAGCATGGGACCCAAGAAGATGAGGTTTTGGGGCTGTTCTATGCAATTCCACAGAGAGGTAATTATAAATCTGTTTTTCTTTTTTTTAACCTGTTCCCGCCCGGCCAATAGCAGAATGATGGCTGAGCAGGACTCTCGTTGATCCGGGTGGGTGTCATATGACGTCCTTCTGGGATCACACCTTGTACGTGCCCACAGGGCCGTGCTGTGGTGACATCTCTTACTGGCTGTGTACCTCGGACACAGCCGATGGCAGGTCTGTGTACCAACCCGTTGCCAGTACCATGTGACCAGCTGTGACTAATCACAGCAGGTCACATGACAATTGTAAACAATTGATGGCTTCTTTTCATGCCATCCATTGTATACAATTGTGTCACTAGCTGTGTACTGTCACAGTGATCACATGTTCAGACTGGGCCAATCACAGCCCATCTGTGTCATGTGACTAGCCATAGCCAATCACAGCTAATCATGACTAAAAAACCCTGAATTAATAGATTTCATTCAGTTAAATGCTTGCTTATAGCAAAGAAATCCTTTGCTATAAGCAATCATAATGTGTAAAAAAAATACTGATCACTCCTCCATGGTAGTACTATGTTACTTTGGTAACATTATAGTACTCTGGTCACAGTGTATTATGAAAAAAAAAATCTTAAAAAATAATACATTTTTTTTTTACATTTCTTCATTTTCCAAAAAATTATCACAAAAAAAAATCACAATTTCAAAAAATTCACCATGCCTCCTATTAAATACCTCAGACTGTCTACTTTTCAAAAAGGGGTCATTTGGGGGATATCTGTACTGTTCTGACATTTTTGAGCCTCAAGAAATGAGATTGACTGTCACTACTTCAGAACTGATAAAGTTTCAGATACTGTATATCCCATAGTTTGTGAACTCTATAACTTTCCTACAGACTAAATAATCAATACTGATTTGGGTTATTTTCACTAAAGAAATGTAGCAGAATACATCTCGGCCTAAAATGATGAAGAACAATTATTTACTTGCAAAATTTTATAACAGAAACCAAAAAAAACGTGTTTTTTTTATCAAAATGTCCTGTCTTTTTTTGTTAATTTAGCAAAAAATAAAAACCCCAGTGGTGAATAAATACCACCAAAAGAAAGCTCTAGTTGTGTGAACAAAATTATAAAAAGTTTGTTTGGGTACAGTGTTGCATGACAACACAATTGTAATTCAAATTGAGAGAGCGCTGAAAGCTGAAAATTGGCCTGGGCAGGAAGGGGGTAAAAGTGCCCAGTATTGAAGTGGTTAATAAAACATTAGACTTTAGAATCGCTTTAATGTCATGTCTATATTTTACGTGAAACACTTTTTGTTCTAGATAAAGAAGGGTAAGTTTACAACTTTTGTTAAATTTTTCTTGTTTCATTATTCTAATTGAGGAGTTTTTCTCTCATATCCTGGCCTGTGTACACTCAGCACCTGGTTCTCCTCTGAGGAGCACATTCTTTATTTACATCTTTAAAAAAATTACATTACATAGGAATATACAGAGAATGTGTTTTTAAGGGTATCTGTCCCATAAAAAGTGTGTTTGCACAAGAAGCAGTCCCCAATGTAAGCAATGCAGCATGTTTCCAATGGATCTGGTAGTGTTATAATGTATCATTACATTCACTCTGTGTTAGCCATTTTAAATAATAAATCACAGTGCCCAGGCAGTGAGTCAGTCATTTAAACAAAGAGGCCAAAACCACCCTGACTTTTCTTTGCAAGTGACAGATTCACTTTAATTGATAACACTACCAAAAGGTATAATAAAATACCAGATTATATGCATTTGTTAAATATCCGTAACTCCCAACTGTCCCTCATTTACAGGGACTGCCCCTCTTTTTGGAACTAAGGGAGGCCATACATGATTCATTTTTTTAATTCAATTATTGGGTTGAGCAAAAAAAGTGAGTCGATTTTTTTAATTTAATTATTGGGTTGAGCAAAAAAAGTGAGTCCACACATTCAATGTGGATGGGGGAATCTTCCGGCTGTGCTATTGTATTCTGCCAGTAGGTGAGCTTTCCTTACTGCAGAATACAATGATCAGTGTTGTTGGCTTTAGTCAGTGGTACTGCTTGTTCGGGAAAAACCTGACAGGCTGTTTGTACACAAGTCAATTGATAGACTGAATTGTGTACAACCAGCTAGCCCATATATGAATCCTTGCTGAACCGGACGAATTTTGATCCATATACATTTGCAAGAAAAAGTATGTGAACCCCTTGGGATTACGTGGATCTTTGCATGAATTGGACATAAAATGTGCTCTGAACGTCATCTAAGTCACAACAATAGAAGAACACAGTCTGCTGAACATAATACTACACAAACATTAGATGTTGCCATGGTTTAATTGCACATAACATGTAAACATTCACAGTGCGGGGAGGAAAAAGTATGTGAACCTTTGGACTTAATAACTGGTTGACCCTCCTTTGGCAGCAATAACCTCAACCAAACGTTTCCTGTAGTTGCAGATCAGACCTGCACAACGATCTGGAGTAATTTTGGACCACTCCTCTTCACAAAACTGTTTCAGTGTAGCAATATTCTTGGGATGTCTGGTGTGAATCGCTCTCTTAAGGTCATGCCACAGCATTTCAATCGGGTTGAGGTCAGGACTCTGACTGGGCCACTCCAGAAGGCATATTCTGTGCTGTTGCAGCCATTGCTTTGTTGAATTACTTGTATGCTTTGGGTCATTGTCCTGTTGCATCACCCATCCTCTGTGGAGCTTCAGTTGGCGGACAGATGGTCGTACGTTTTCCTGCAAAATGTCTTGATAAACTCTGGAATTCATTTTCCCATCAATGACAACAATCCGTCCAGGCCCTGAGGCAGCAAAGCAGCCCCAAACCATGACGCTCCCTCCGCCATGTTTTTCAGTGGGGATGAGGTTTTGATGTTGGTGTGCTGTGCCTTTTTTTCTCCACACATAGTGTTGTGTGTTCTTCCCAAACAACTCAATCTTGGTTTCATCTGTCCACAGTATATTTTGCCAGTAGTGCTGTGGAACATCCAGGTGCTCTTTTGCAAACTTCAAACGTGCTGCAATATTCTTTTTGGACAGCAATGGCTTCCTCCGTGGTGTCCTCCCATGTACTCCATTCTTGTTTAATGTTTTCCTTATTGTAGATGTGTCAACAAAAATGTTAGCATGTGCCAGAGATTTCTGTAGGTCTTTAGCTGACACTCTGGGATTCTTCTTTACCTCATGCAGCATTCTGCGCTGTGCTCTTCTAGACGACCACGCCTAGGGAGAGTAGCAATAGTGCTAAACTTTCTCCATTTGTAGTCAATCTGTCTTACCGTGGACACATGAACATCAAGGTTTTTGGAGATACTTTTGTAACCCTTTCCAGCTTCATGCAAGTCAACAATTCTTGATCGTAGGTCTTCTGAGAGCTCTTTTCTGTGAGGCATGGTTCACACCAGACAGTGCTTCTTGAAACCAGTAAACCCAAAACAGGTGTGTGTTTTTTAAGGGCAGGACAGCTGTCCGCAACACATCCAATTTCATCACACTGATTGGAGTCAAGGTTGGCTCACTCCTGGCTCCAATTAGCTCTGGGAGAAGTCATTAAGCTAGGGCCTCACATACTTTTTCCTCCCTGCACTGTGAATGTTTACATGTTATGTGCAATTAAACCATGGCAACATCTAATGTTTGTGTAGTATTATGTTCAGCAGACTGTGTTCTTCTATTGTTGTGACTTAGATGACGTTCAGAGCACATTTTATGCAAAAATCCACGTAATCCCAAGGGGTTCACATACTTTTTCTTGCAACTGTATGACCAGCTGAAATCCCAATGTTTGTCTTTCCATCTTAGTCATCCTTCTTTTTGGTTTGATGTATAGACCACTATAAAAATGTGTTATCCCAACCATTGCACCACCTGCGTGGAGTTTGCATGTTCTCCCAGTGCCTACGTGGGTTTCCTCCGGGTACTCTGATTTCCTCCCACACTCCAAAGACATGCTGGTAGGTTAATTGGATCCTGTCTAAACTGGCTCTAGTATGTGTATGTATGAATGTGAGTTAAGGACCTTAGATTGTACACCCCTTGAGGGTTAGGGACTGATGGAAATGTACAATATATATATTTAAAGCGATGCATAAATTGATGGCGCTATATAAGTACCTGTAGCAATAATAATAATTTAACTATCAAAAGTGTTGTATTATACTATGTTTAGGCAATCATTTTTGCATATAAATATTTCTTTGTCTATGTAAATGTGGGACAAAGTGGAGGTTTGTCCCTTGTCTATATAATGAGCTACATACTAATGAGCATGTAGAAATAATGGGGTGGCCATCATTGCATCAAGTTTTATTATGCAAAGTAAAATCACAAGCTTATGTAACTAAAGGGCTCTTTGATCTGTACAGGCCAAAACCTTGTAAAATCTGGCACTACATTTACTTCAGCTATATAGTAACCATATTTAGTAGTTTGTTCAGAATCCTGTTTTCTTTATGCAGACATCATGTATCCAAACGTATCAAAAAGAAAGGGAAGTTGAGCTATACAAGCAGTGTGTTTTACAGGTATTTGTTTATATTCAGAGAGCCTGAAGTCAGTGATTGTCAGTATGGCCTAAAACTCCTGCTGAAACCAGCAGTCATTTGGAGAAATGAAGTGATCACACATGAATTTTCAGTAAGGCAAGAAGGAGAAAAGAGCAAAGTTATTGAAAGCTGAACTCCAGGAAACTTGAAAATTCTTCCTTGGAGTGGGGCTGCACCTGCACTGCAAGGGTTAACTGCTTGTTTAGGTCTAGGGGCATGGAAAGGTAGATTTACTTACCTGATCCTCCACTCTTCCACACTACTAGACTGGTCCTCATGGTGTATTCTTCCCTTGTTTCAGCAGTCTAAAGTCCTGATGCCATCAAGACTTGAAGCAAGATCCATGGTCCTGCACTGGACATGAGGATGCCGAGGGACAGTCACCAACCAGGGCATGGGGCAGCGCCATTTGCCAGATGAATGCACGTTTGGGAAGTAAAATGCTTTTACTCTTCACTAGAATAAATGAACTGTTGCAGCCCCACTGTAAGGGAGAATTTTTTGATTTTTAGATTTCCTGGAGTTGGGCTTTAAAGGTGAAGTAACCAATCAAAATTCAGTTTACTGTAACTAATTCAGTGAAAGCTGATTTCTGACTAGTTTTTCTGTGCGCTATAAGAGCTTTGCACATTAACCTGAACCTCTGAGGAAATACTATCTTCTGCCCTTGCGTACTAGTTTTCAATAACACGGTAAAAAGGACAAACAAAAAAATGTGAATAGTCGCTATCAGCAGTACTGCCTAGTAGATGGGACATTAAACTCTGTAAGTTCTATATCACTCATCTAAGTGAAAAAAGTGAACTTATAGTATGCTTGGAAAACATTAGGGCAGATTTGCCAAAACTGGAGAAAACTGGAGCTGTTTCCCACAGCAACCAATCAAGTTTCAGCTTTCATGTTAAAAATAAACAAGACTTCTAAGCCCCTTCTTTGTTGCATGAAAGTCGCAAGCAAGTCACATTGCATAGTCACACTGGAAATTGCACGCCAATGGGGTGAACTGGCGCTTAGGTTTATGGGTAGCCAATCCAATTTTGTCCTAATTTTATTTTCATGATGAATTAGCCCCATGGTTTACCTTAAAAGTTGTCAGCTTTAAAAATGGATCATGTAGCCCCCCTACAGGGTTAAATTGTCTTTTAATCTAGGGAGATTCAAATTAAAACAAATACTTACCTTATTCATTGTTTCCCTGTTGTAGCTGGCAGATTTCACTGGTCCTGCATTGTATGCCATGATGTCAGAGCCAGTGACCAGAGAAGCAGAGAAGAGAAGAAGACTTATCGGACCGATCACATAGCTGGGAGGAAGACTGCAGGAGCGAGCAGTAAGGTAAGTATTACCACTAATTTTTTTTATCCCCCTAGACTGAATGGACATTTAACCCTTGTGGTGTCAGAGGGGCCCAATGCCTGGTTAATTTTAACAGTAGGCTAGAGTTGGGCTTTAAGCACACTTACATTATTTGTTGCCCTTGCTTGGCACCTAAATATAATGTAGAAAGCCAACAATAAAAATGTACCAAAATGTGTCAATTGCACAGGGAAAAGTTAACACACACATTTGCATCTAGGAAGGTAAATCCCAAAACTGAATACCTGTTTTGGAGAATTAAAGTGCTCTCGTGCTGTGGTAGTTGCATAGATTGCTCTGTTGCTCCCAGTGCTGAGCTGAAGAGATAGTGACAATCCTGTGACTACCTGAATTCCTAAATCTGTGACTGCCACTTTCTCATCTACAACCATCACTGTCTTCTCGGCTAGGATAGCATCCGAAAGAGGGGACAGTATCTGTGGAAAAGCACAGTTTAAACACATTTTTGATTTATAGCAGGCATGTAAAACAACAAAATTCACATATTTTTAAGGTTGTAGAATACAAGATAATCAAATTATATATGCCCCGACAGGAAACATTTCTCATAAATAAACCTTAATATATCAGGGAAAAAAGATATATTTATTAAAATAATTTAGAAGCCCAAAGGGATCTGCTAATTTTAAATTTCATAAATCAATCAGCACCCTGCTACTTCAGTTTTAGAAATAGGAAGCAAAGCAATTAAATGATAACTGCACTTGCAGTGAGGATCGTTTAGCTGTCATTGTCCTGCAGGCTGCATAAAAGCTAAATGAAACTATGTATTTTATTGAAAGTACAACTAAAGGCTCCTTTTTGACAGTCAAAACAGTGATACCAAACCCAATCACTAAGTGATGCACAAGCCTCATAAAATAAATAAAACAAAAACTTCCTTTACCCCCTTTAACTGAACCAATTGCTCCTTCATTTGTGTTTCAAATGACCCCCCTTGGAAACACTGCAGCTCCTAGTGGGAGGGTTTCAGCAACAGAGGTTGTGCTGTCAATTGAGAAAGCAGTGGACTAAGTATGGCCAGGTGCTGATTGACATGCTACAGGCTTGTAAATCAGCAGTAGCAATGTTGATACCCACATTCCCCACAACATTTTTTCATCCTATTGTATTGCAAGTAGGCACAGCCTACATGAAAGTGGCAACATTGTTCTGAATTCAGGAGCAGTGCACCAACATTTCCACTTTGCAGAGAGACTACAAGAAAACTGTAATTGTGGGTGCACAGAGGTATTACGCAAAAAAAAAAAAAAAAAAAAAAATATATATATATATATATATATATATATATATATATATACACACACACACACAGGTGAAACTCGAAAAATTAGAATATTGTGCAAAAGTTCATTTATTTCAGTAATGCGACTTAAAAGGTGAAACTAATATATGAGATAGACTCATTACATGCAAAGCAAGATAATTCAAGCCGTGATTTGTCATAATTGTGATGATTATGGCTTATAGCTCGTGAAAACCCCAAATCCACAATCTCAGAAAATTAGAATATTACATGCAATCAATAAAACAAGGATTGTACATAGAACAATATCAGATCTCTGAAAAGTATAGGCATGCATATGTACTCAGTACTTGGTTTGGGCCCCTTTTGCAGCAATTACTGCCTCAATGCGGCGTGGCATGGAAGCTATCAGCCTGTGGCACTGCTGAGGTGTTATGGAAGACCAGGATGCTTCAATAGCGGCCTCCAGCTCTTCTGCATTGTTCGGTCTCTCATCTTTCTCTTGGCAATGCCCCATAGATTGTCTATGGGGTTCAGGTCAGGCGAATTTGCTGGCCAATCAAGCACAGTAATCCCACGCTCATTGAACCAGGTTTTGGTGCTTTTGGCAGTGTGGGCAGGTGCCAAGTCCTGCTGGAAAATGAAGTCAGCATCCCCATAAAGCTCATCTGCGGAAGGAAGCATGAAGTGCTCCAAAATCTCCTGGTAGACAGCTGCGTTGACCCTGGACTTAATGAAGCACAGTGGACCAACACCAGCAGATGACATGGCTCCCCAAATCAACACAGACTGTGGAAACTTCACACTGGACTTCAAACATCTTGCAGTGTGTGCCTCTCCATTCTTCCTCCATACTCTGGATCTTTGGTTTCCAAATATGATGCAAAAGTTGCTCTCATCAGAAAAGAGGACTTTGGACCACTGAGCAACAGACCAGATCTGTTTTTCTTTAGCCCAGGTAAGACGCTTCTGACGTTGTTTGTTGTTCAGGAGCGGCTTGACAAGAGGAATACGACATTTGAAGCCCATGTCCAGGATCCGTCTGTGTGTGGTGGCTATTGATGCACTGACTCCAGCCTCAGTCCACTCCTTGTGAAAGTCCCCAACACTTTTGAATGGCCTTTTCCTGACAATCCTCTCCAGGCTGCGGTCATCCCTGCTGCTTGTGCACCTTTTTCTTCCACACTTTTCCCTTCCACAGAACTTTCTAATAATGTGCTTTGATACAACACTTTGGGAACATCCAACTTCTTTTGCAATTACCTTTTGAGGCTTTCCCTCCTTATGGAGGGTATCAATGATGGTTTTCTGCACAACTGTCAGGTCAGCAGTCTTTCCCATGATTGTGCTTCCTACTGAACCAAACTGAGAGACCATTTAAAGGCTCAGGAACCCTTTGCAGGTGTTATGGCTTAATTAGCTGATTAGAGTGGGACACTTTGAGCCTAAAATATTGCACCTTTTCACAATATTCTAATTTTCTGAGATTGTGGATTTGGGGTTTTCTTGAGCTGTAAGCCATAATCATCACAATTATGACAAATCCCAGCTTGAACTATCTTGCTTTGCATGTAATGAGTCGATCTCATATATTAGTTTCACCTTTTAAGTTGCATTACTGAAATAAATGAACTTTTGCACGATATTATAATTTTTCGAGTTTCACCTGTATATATATATATATAGCAGCCTACCAATCCTTAAATGTAGTGGCTGCATGTGTCTAATTTTTTAGTCATTCTTTCCTTTATTTTCATCTAATGATTTGGTCAGTAACACACTTCCTGTCTTAGCGTATCTCCTCTCTAGATGAAGGAGCATCAAAGACACCTTTGGGTAGCAGTATTGTTAGTCTGGAGGAGGGTAATGTTAGATGGGCTAGCAGATTTAGTTGGACTTGACTAACAAATTAAAGCCAAACTCCAGCTAATGCATTTTTATTAGTTACAGTGACATCTTTTTTTTTTCTTTTGGGATAAGTGTTTTACATAAATGCATAAAAGCTAACCATTGTAAGTACGCTTGTCTGTGTTAAAAAAAAATGTTTGTCTCAACACTATGACTTTCACTTTTGCTAGACAGCCTGGTCTGTTAAAGGAAATTTCAAAATAACAGGCAGATATTGTCAGGATCAGCAAATGAAAACTAAAACAGCCACCACATTTAATACCTGGTATGCTGCAACATATTACATTTTTGTTTTGGGAATTAATGATACTTTAAAAGCTGCATCATGCATTCCTTTTATTTGAAGGTCATATTTGTGCTTTAAGTAATCAGTGTGCACCCTCTGCCCCCACCACCGAAACTCACCATTGCCAACATCCTGGTTTGTATTTGAAGAATATGTTACCCCGACATTTCATATTCCTGTTATGTGTCTGTTGTACACATGCTCTTGTGTTAAAACATATCCTGTTCTCTTTGTATTGCTTCCTTTGTGTGAAATACCTGGTGTTCCTGCCAGTCCCTTTGCTTTCCTATTTCAAGGCATGAGAGCACATCCATTCCAGTCACTTTTCCGACTGTGCTGAGAGAACAGCCTGCCTGTCCTCCAATGGTCACTGACATGCCTCCCTCTCCTCCACACCCATTTATTGGGAGACTGCTGTTTCCTCACCCCCACCTCTCCAAGCTCACTTACTTATAAAAAAGAAAAATATACACAAATATTTTGCCTTTAATTTCTATTTTAAACTGAATGGGTTGTTTTACAAGGTGAGGGTTTACATATACTTTAATTCTTACAGTACCAACAAGAATCTGAAAGATGAAAGATCAGGTCTGCACTAAGCCAAACTTACAGCCAGGTTCTTGTCTCTCAGTAGCTCACTGTAGTGGTAGCTGAAAGATATGTGTGTTGGGGGTTAGAATTGTTTCTATCTAAGAAAGGAAAAGAGTTTTCTTCCAGCTTGCAGGGAAAATGACAGCTAGCGGATCTTTGCTGAAGTTTCAGTTAGGAACCTATAGCAATTAAAATTTTTCTAAACTAGCAGGAGTATGACAAAGCATGGTTGAATAACTCAGTGCTGTTCAAAGCCCTTCTGAAACAGTTATGCAAATTGCTACTTTTTACCTGTAAAGTTGTCATACCGGCTTCCTGCCCAATCAGCATCTGGCCTTGAATTCTTAGAACTTTTGGCTCATCCATCGTGATAAATTCACTAATTAGATCAGTTATGTCCACCTGCCAATCAGATCCAAGCAGGTAATTTAGCTGTCCAGCGACATTAGGAGATTCGGCGATGAACTGTGTGAGGACTCTCAGTAAGGCATGTTGGTATTGTAAAGTACAACCTTTACCCTTTTTATCATCATCATCGTCATCTTCACTGTCCCTTGCTGGTCTGAAAAATATGTATTTAACAGCTACATTTACAAAGATTCTTACTTTTGTCAATTTTTAATAGTAAAGTTTTTTAAACTCAACCAAGCTGCAAATACCCTGTTTCCTTACACTTTTGATTTTGAAAATAATCTGTTGAGCTCAGGCATCATATATGTTTGGAGCACTACTATGGGGGCATGTTTATCTGCAAATTGGATTTTTTTTTTCAAGCACAGTTCACCAAATCTCACACACATGACTATTTCACTACCAGCCAGAGAGTAAAGACTTCATATTTTTAAAGGAATCAGACCACCCAAGGTGGTATGTTTTGTATAAGCAGAGAATAGTTAGCTGAGTCACCTGCTGGAGTAAGATATTGGTATTGGTTTTACCTCCATTCCCATTCAACTTTGTGTATCACTATTCCTGTTACAACAGGCATGTTACCTCCCCACAGGGAACATTTTGAATAATAGTTAAAATATATTAAAAATCAAGAAAGAGAGAGTGCGACCATTATGTTTGTGATGTAAATGGTATGTAGATCTGAAAACTTAATTTTTGGAGACCACAATAATTGTATTAATTAAAATTATGTTGATAAGCTAGTAGCAGTTAGTCACATTCAGCTAGGATTGTTCTGTAATATGTAGTTTCTGTATTTTGTAATTCTGTAATGTGTACTGTAGCTTCTCCAAACCACTTCTTTGGTTCTAATGAGTGTCAGGACTCCAACATTTATATCTACACCAAATGCTTATTGTTCAAGAACAGAATAGAGGGTGTTAAAAATGTGCAACCACCCTGTTCTAGTTAATCCTATCCTTGGTGTCAGAAAGTATGCATAGGTGTCTACTCCTCAAATTACATGGCTAAAGGTGTGAATAGTTTGCAAATCACCAGGGTAGAGATGTTAAAATGGCATTATACAGTATGTGGAATGGAAAGGCTTCCATCACCTGATTAGGAAGGGTGTCTCCAGTTTGAGGTACTGTAGATGGTCTCTTTCATGCCACTTGCGAACCCGTTGTCCTCTCTGTCAGAAATGTGCACCTTACTTTCCATGGAAGAATGTCCTTTTCCTTAAAGATGTAGGAAATATGATTGGTCTAGAATTTGCCCTCCTATGTTGGGCTGTTCCTTTGTTTAGAGATTGTTGTATCTCCCCAATCTACATATCTTTGAATTACTTAGTGTACTGAATATCTCAAGATACTTTTTCTTGTGTTCCGATCTTGGATGTTTTGGATGTATAGTATTTCTCAATGTATTTCTGACCTTTTTTCTGACACTCCAGTTACATACAAGATGACCATATTACTCCATGTGATCTGCTTCTTGCTCTGTTTGATGGCACTGACTTTTTGCTTGACCTTGTGGATGTTTTAGCAAAAACCCATTCTGGGCAGCCAAAAACTTTCAGAGCACTCTTGAGATGTCTGATTTCTTTTTCTTTAGACTCTTTGCTTGTTGTTACAATCTCAGCCTGATGTTCTATTAAACCCCAGTTTGTGTTCCAGAAGGTCGTGGAAGTCAAAAAGCAGATACTGGTCTGTGTAAGGGTTTTTTGTAGACCTCAATGTCCAAGTCACCCATCCTTGACACACAGTATGGCACACTTTACTAAAATGTTATTTTGTGCTTCTTTCCATGTAAAGTTGATATATTTGTTCTTAGAAATGACATGTTCACTAAAAGCTTGTATTTATAATGTTCTAATTTTGAGCCATTATCCACATACTTGAAACAGTGACTTGTGTTATTCCCCTGAAAGAGTTTAAGGCTTTCTTCTCCACCTTATCTATGTACAGGTCTTCTACAATGGGAGACACAGATGGTGCCATAGCACATTTATGTTCCTGTCTGTAGACGTTTTCATGTACTTGAAATAGGTGGTATTGGCCAGGTCCAGAAAGGTCCAGCAAGTAGCATATTTGGTCTGACTTGAATTCTGTTCATCTGTCAAGGGCCCTAGCTAATATATATGTTTCCTTTCTGTCTTACTAGCCTCATAGTTACATAGTTGGTAAGGCTAAATAAAGGCATAAGTCCATCGAGCTCAACCTGTGTGGATGTGTGTTATTATTTCCACCATTTCCCATATCCTTGTATATTGAGTTTGCTAAGATTCCCATATAATAGTATCAACACTTCCCATTGACACCACTGATTGTGGAAGGGCGTTCTGCATCCTTACTGCTCTGACAGTAAAGAAACTCCTACGCAGTTTAAGGTTGAACCGCTTTTCCTCCATTTTCATTGGGTGGCTGCGTGTCAGGGACCCCAGTGGTTGGTGTGATCGCATGCGGGTCTGCGCATGCGTGGTGTGCCCTGCTGCACTAGCGTGCGAGCATTGAGACCAGGGCACCCGTGATTGCAGCGGCGATCACAGGCGCGAGCCTGGCATCAATCAGGGCGTAGGGCGCCCTATTTAAAACAGGATTAGACTGCAGTGAATTGCCGTATGGTCTTACCTGTTTCCTGAAGTTCCTGATTAGAAGATTGCTTTGTTGCCAACCCTGCCTGACCCTGATTTGCTGTTTGTCTCTTGCTCTGATCCCTGGCTTGTCTGACCATTCTCCTGCTTAACCCTGCACGTTCTAATCTCCTGTTAACGAACCCAGCTTGTGACTTGTTTATCCCTCTGCCTGCTGATTTTGTACTACACCGCCACCACTGTTACCGACCCGGCCTGCCCGACGCTGCTCTTGTTACCTCCTCACATCAGACTCTCACCTGCTATACACCTCCAACGGTGCTTCTACCACAGCTGGATGAACCCAGGGGCCGCGACCTGGTCTTGGCCTGCTCCAAGTCCATCCCCACCATTAGGGGCCCTGGTGAACAAGCAGGTCGGAGCTTAGATTCCGCGCCTTGGGGGAGTCCGGTCTGTGGAGTGCTAGAGGCTACCGCGGTAGGATCCCTGACACTGCGTTTCTTCTTAAGTTCCCTGAGACAGAATAGTTTCCTCTCTATGAAAGAATCACCACTGAGATATTTGTATATTGCTATCATATCTCCTCCCAAGCTCCTCTTCTCCAGGGAGTATACGTTTGTTGCTTGTAGTCGTTCCTCATAGTTCCTCCAGTCCCCTATTAGCGTTGTTCGCCTTCTCTAGACTCTCTGGAGTTCCTGCACATCCTTCCTGAGGACTTGTGATCAGAACTGGACAGCATACTCAAGATATGGCCAAACCATAGTCTTGTAAAATGGTAGAATTATAGTTGTGTCTTTTGAGTAGATACCCTTTTTTAATGCATGCTAATATTCTGCTTGCTTTACTTGCATTGCTTGTCCACTGCTGAGCCTGTGATCTACTAGGACCCCCACATTTTTTTCCATCCTGGATACCCCCAAAGGTTCATCCTCTAGCGAGTAACTTGCATTTATATTTTTAGCCCCCAAATGTATTACTTTCAACAATAAACCTTATTTGCCATGTAGTTGTCCACTTGTCTATTTTATTGAGGTCTTCTTGTGAAGTTGCTATATCCTGCTGTGAAGTTATTGCCCTGCTTAGCTTTGTATCATCAGCAAACACTGAGATGGAGCTATACCGATATAACCTCTATATCATTTATAAATAAATTAAACAGAATTTGTCCCCGGACAGAGCCTTGGGGTACCTCACTTCCCACTCCAGACCATTCTGACTACACATTATTTATCACCACCCTTTGAAAGTTCCCCTGTAACCCTTTTTTATCTGAAACTAGTTAACAAGTTTGTATACAACCATCCTTTAAGAGGAGTTTAGAGCTGAACTAAAAAAAACTGTAGCTGCTAACTTAAGAAAGAGAAACTCACCTGTCCAGGGATCCAGATCCATTGTCACCCGGGCAGTTCTTTACAGCCTCCCGGGACCTGTGATGTGTCCCAGAAGGTTGGAGGTCATTTTGTAGGGCTCTGGCATTGCTCATCCTGTTCCTCCTTGCACAAAGGAGCAGATACCGGTCCTTCTATGGCCCTGTCCAGCTCTCCTAGAGTAACTACCTGTCTCCTGGAATCTCCTCCATGCTCTTGAGACTGTGCTCAGAGACACAGCAAACCCTTTGGCAATGGCACGTATTGATGTACCATCCTGGAGGAGTTGGGCTGCCTGTGCAATCTTTGTTGGGTCCAGGTTTTGTTTCATGCTACCAGTAGTGACACTGACCCTAGCCAAATACAAAATAATGTCAGTGGCCTCCACCTGTAAAACCATTCCTGTTTTGGGGGTCGTTTCATTGTCTAGTGCACCTGTTAGTTTCATTTCCATATATATTTATATATATATATATATATATATATATATATATATATATATATATATAAGGAAAACATGAGAGACTTCCTCTTTTGGGTGATGTTACACTTTAATACAAAGTTGAAATGCATATATGGCAACCTGCCAAACATTTTAAAATTTTGTAAAGTGAAATAAGAATTTAGGGTGAACTGACCTCCTTGGCCAGCAGATATTGGACAAATACATGTTATGCATGCTTACTAGTATAAATTCTCCAATTGCATAATTAGTGTTAAAGGATCTTTTTTGACCATTCTCATTCATGAACCATCAGCAAATATTTGTAATTTTCAGTGGTAGTGCCAGGTATTAAGGGCTTGGCCTTAAAAATAGTTCTGACAAACAGTATAGTTCCTTTCCAAACTAAAATTCCTCTTCTGAATTAAATTGTAATAGTTATAAATAAGGTGTACTGTAAAATGCAAGAAAAGAACCTTATATTGGTAACCATTTTATAACAATTGTAACATTTTTCTATAATGAGGTAAGGAGTCATAAATTATAAAAACATTTTAACTAAATATAAAATATAACATGTACAGTATGTTTATTGCTTATAACTTTTTTCCTGTACTTTAACATTTTATGTTGTAATCCTTCAAGACATCATTGTGTGTAATAAATGCACTGTTACCAGTAATGAGTTAAAACATTAGCATTCTCTCTTATCCTCTTAGCATTCTGCATGTTAATATACTGTAAATCAGCACTAATTACAAAGATTACTGAAATGCATTCATACAAATGAAGGAAAATAAGATAGTACATACCTCTTATTTGTCATAATAGGAACCCTCCAACCTTTGATCTGATTTAATTCTGTGTCAGACACATCTATCAGCAGAGGGAGCCGTGGCACCCAAACTGTCATTTCCAGTGAGGCTTTAAAATGTTGATACGTGAAGTTCACAATGGCATTAACCTTTCCTTTCATTTCCTTTCCATTTACAAAGACATAGTCACATCGTTCTGAAATCTGCAAACATGAGAAAAAGAACATGCTTACTGTCTGGTAAAACTGCAGAGATGTTTATAGGGCAATAAAGTGTTATTTCTGAGCCCTGACAGAAACCTACTGTTGTAACATCACGGTATGGAATTTTCAATGCCAATGTGTTATTGATTGGAAAGGAATCAAACAGCTAGCAAAAGCTCACAGATAGCAAAGAACACAGAACTGAAACCAGATCAGACGTGCATTTTCAAACTAAGGTTAGTAATCACAGCTTGGGTATTTCCCACGTGTGATGTTACCTTAGAGCTATTAAATGATACCATACTTAAATGTCAACTCAAAGCTGAATTACATATAAGATAGCTGTTTACCTGCCAAAGCATTTGCATTCTGTCTATCCAGTTATTATTATTATACAGGATTTATACAGCGTCAACAGTTGGCTCAGTGCTTTACAATATAAAGGGAGACAATACAGCAATGATACAGTTGAATACAAGAGGGTTAGGAGGGCCCTGTTTCTTGGAGCTTACAATCTAAGAGGGGGCTAGTGGTACAAAAGGTAATAACTGTAGGGGATGAACTGATAGGAGAAATAGATGTTTGTGTTATTAGCTGAAGGCAGGATAGGCTTTCCTGAAGAGATAGGTTTTCAGAGATCACCTAAAAGTGGGCAGAGTAGGCGATAGTCAAATAGATTGGGGTAGAGAGCTCCAGAAGATGGGGGAGGCTCTGGAAAAGTCCTGCAGATGAGCATGAGTGGGGGGGACAAGGGAGCTAGAGAGCAGGAGGTCGAGGGAGGAGCGGAGAGGACGGTTTGGATGATATTTGGAGACAAGATTGGTGATGTAATTTGAGGCAGAGTTATAAATGGCTTTATATGGGATTGTTAATATTTTGAATTTTATTCATTGGCAATGGGAAGCCAGTGGAGGTACTGGCAGAGAGGGATGGCAGATATGGAATGGTTGGTAAGGTGGATGAGTCTGGCAGCAACATTGATGATAGCCTGAAGAGGGGATAGCCTGCAATTAGGTAGGCCAATGAGGAGGGAGTTACAATAGTCAAGGTGAGAGATAACAAGGGAGTGAATAAGTTGCTTAGTGGTTTCAGAGTTCTGATATAAATATAGCTCAGTGACACAGCACAGTCCCACCATGGCATGGCAAGGAACCTGATTATTATCTCCTATATTGAAATAATATTACAGACCTCAAACCCAGCTTAAGCCCAAGCCCCAGCACCAACCTGTGACTGGACAGTGAAGGAGAAGCAGCAGACTGATGAGCTAAACTGTCTACCACTCTGCTCTATCCTATCATGAATGCTCCTTGTCAGCACATGAACTAAATAGCTCCTTGTGTTGCTTCTCATGCTCTCATTCTAAGCTCTACTGTGTACAGGACTGCAAGAGGCTACAACCAAGTCAAAATCAGGCACTTAAACTGTTTGCATTTAAAAAATTAATTTAAGTATATCCAGATGTGCATTAATTTGTGTACTTTATATCTGCCTGGAATTCAACTTTAAAACTGTATTAAAATGAACCTAAACCCCAGTTGGATGACATTTAGTTTAACACATGGTATTTTTAAATCTTTATTCAGCCTTCTTGATTTCTGAGTGCTTCTGATCTCCACCAGTCTCTTTCAGCCAATTATTGTCTACATGCAAATGCTCTAGTGTCAGATGTATAATTTCACTATTAATTCTGATCTTTAGTCATCTAACAGCTACAGTTCTAAGCCCACATACTTGGCAATAAGGCCCCAGGCACATTTAATTTGGGAAGTCATTCTTTTCTCAAGATGGAAGAAAGATTGGGTATCTGTCGTTTTAAAGATAAACTTGATCAAATTTATTGCATTGGTGCTTGGAGAATGGGATGGAAGGTGGGGGGAACACAGGGTACCTAAAAGTGTATTTTTCTAGAACACAGTTTCTGGTTCTGTTTTCTAAACTTTCTTGATCCCACTCTCTATGATGGCTGGACACTAAACATAGGCTGTTTGGTAAATGAGGTGCAATTGGCAACTCAATGTTTATGTTCCAAGACAGGACAGCATTTTAATGTTTTCCACATATACTTTCCACTCAATCAGTCACTATCCACCTCTCTTCTGGGATGGAGTTGCATGCCTCCTCTAGGCCTCAATAGTAGCCAACATTTTAAAGGATTTCCTCCCAGGAGGAGAGATTCCTGCAGCATTCCAATCCTTAGATCCAAAGGCACAGGAGAAAGAAAGTTCTCACAGTTGCATGAAGAAAAACCATGTGTCAGGAAATGCCTCAAATATTCAGTATCTTTTCAGCCAGCTCACCAGGCTCCCCAAGCCTACTTGTAATCTGGTTATGATTTGGATGCAAAAAAAAAAGGAGTATAATAAAAGGGCTAAAATACCTACCTACGTGTGAAAAAATGTAGCTCGATTTTCTCTTTCAGTGCTGCTCACAGCCTGGGCATTTGACCACATGATCAGCCTACCTGAACTCAGACCATCCCCATTAGTAGAGATAATGTAGAAAATGTATTTTGTGACCAGCATTAGAAGGGAAAGAACGCAGACTTTTCTCCAATATAACAAGCAAGAAAATGAAGATGGAAATCTGTAAATTCAATTGGCTTGCACCTTCTGAATATGCTAGTAAATATGTGTCAATTGATTTAGAGGCAGAGTTGTAGAAATTATGTGAAAAATATTCCTAGGCCTGTCTAAGTATTGCAACATTGCAAAAAGCTTTCCAGTACTGCCATTGTCATTAGATTAACAGAGCAGAAAATGGTCATCAATTACTGGGAGAAATGTTCTTAGCATGGCTCTGTCATGTTCACTGTGCTCTCCAAATTCCTGAAAAAATACTCCTGGTGACTATACTAGTGTTCACCATATGGCTAGTATGACTCTGGCAGAGGATCTCTGGTGCATAAAATTATTTTGTTCAGAATGCCTTTAGCATACTGCTGCACATGCTCAGCACCTGATCATTAATAAAAGACCATGACTATTGCTAATAGTCTACTCCATCACCAGAACTAGGGCTACAGTTATGTCTGATGTTACAAGAGTTTGTCACTGTCTTTCTGTACACCAACTACACTACCATGAAAGCAAAGAACATTAATGATAAAAAGTACAATTTGAAGTATTGTGAAATTCCATTTATCAAATAAATATTAATGTGTATTTTGACATATTTAAATTTCATTACATGTGCATTATATGCTTCTTCTTTACAAACAAATAGCAAAGTGCCTATGCCATCCTAAAACTGACCTAAGACAAAATTTTGTAACATCTGTAGGCTGGTTGGATGAATGCCATAAATAGATTACAGCTGAATTTGGATTACACACAGATTAAATACATATCAATGGAATTAAATCTAAAATGTGTATGCAGAGAAAAAACAACTTGTAAAAGAGAATGCTTTTAATCTGATTCATGTTCCAGTATGAGGAGTGCTTCCAAGACAACCAGGCTCCTCAAAGATTGTCTTTGGGTTAAGGACACTGACAAAGAGTCCAGCTTGGCTTTTGTGAGATTTGAAATGACATCAGTTAGAAGCATTAGTTTAGAATTTGGAACTCTCTGGAAGAAGTTCAGAAAGGTTCTGTTATTCTACTAATCAGCTTTAGAAGCAGGTGGGCGGAGAGAGGCTTTAAGAAAGGAGAAGTTTTCCTTTATATTTTGCTACCACTGTGCTCTCCTGCCAATTTTGCTGGTCTGTGATTAGAAATTTAAACCCTAGGTTTTAATGCCAGCAGTTTTGATCATGGAAATGTTGCATCCTTTCATATTTCAACATTATAATATTTAATGTATATATGCAGACATTTACATGGTGCCTCTTTAGCTGTTCTACACCCAAGATGTCATTAGATTCTTCATAGGCAAACTGAAGTTGCTGACTTAATTCCTCTATAATACCTGTGCACATTTAACAAGCACATAAATTAAAACTTACGTCAAGAATTCAGCTTAGTGAAGTGGTTTCACACACACAGCCACCTGGAATTGTAGAGTATCAAATAATACTATATTGCAGAAACACTCATTTAATAATTCAACTTAAAATGGAGATTTAATTTACAGGTGGACAATAGTGGCCTGAATCGCCCACTTGAACCCAAGCTGTATTAGTGCCAGTCTTCCTGGTGAATAATTCATGTTTTATATTATATAGAGTGTAACTGGAGGAGTAGGAACATTCAAAGGTGGGTACAAATAGTCTAAAATTGCAAGAGTAGACAGAGCCAGGAATAATGACAAGGAAAATTGGTGTTTCCAATAGATATAAAAAGCCAGTCAGACCCTCAGATCACCAAACTACAATCAAAATGTAAACATTTAATAGGAATATTTAGGGTTTTGAAGAAAAATTCTGCTCCCAGTCTGGATGGCTGATACTTACGCTATCTTAAAAAATGTTCCTCTATACATACCCCTTTTAATCTGGCTATATTTTACAGGATCACCAGTTTCTGGAGGAAATGTTGTTAGCCAATATGTGTTTACTTCCTCAGCCTAACAAAGATCATTCACTTCCCCAAAATTTTCACCCCATCTGTGATCAACAATGATCTAAAAATTTTTAGCTGTATCTTAGCTGATAGGTTGGCTTCTATCATTCCTACATTATTTTAACTTTTTCACTCAGGCTTTATCCCAAATTGTCAGATTATGGATAATATCCATCTGGCCACTAAAAAGTTCTATTGTTAGGTTTCAATATAAATAAGGCATTTGATAGTATTATGTGGCAATATGTATCCCTTCTCTTGCAGAGCTATGGCTTTCATGGAGCTTTTCTACATGGCTTTAATGGCATTTATTTATTCCCGAAGACTCGTGTTAGGATATTGAGCTGAAACCCAGAGTTCTTCATTTTAGGGAGAGGTACTAGGCAAGGTTGGCTTTCTTCCTTGCCTTTTGCTTTGGCAATTGAACTCCTGGCTATTGCTATTATTAGACATCCAGATATAATCAACTATCTTAAAGGGTCTGATATTTTCATATTATGCCTGTACGATGATGATGTAGTATTATTCCTTAATCAACTAACTATGTTTGCATATTTGACAGGTTTTACAGTTAATCTCACCAAATCTGTGGTGGTGCCCATAAATGTCCCATCTTCCAGGCATGAGGCACTTAAGCAGGCCTTTCCCTTTGCTTGGTCCTATTCTTCTATTTCTTACCTGGGTGTCCGGTTGCCAGCAATCTACCAACAATTATTTCACTTTAATTATCCTCCTTTGGTTTCTTGGCTTAAACAGATGCTGAAGCTGTGGTCTTCTTTCCGCATATCTTTCTTAGGTAGTGTTGTCGCCTTCAAAATGATGGCTCTCCCTAAGTTACTATATTTATTTAGGAAGTTACCAATTAGTCTTTGGTTAACAAATTTATTTGGTGTAATAAGCCTCCTAGATATGCCAGAAACACTCTATACCGTTCACATAAACAAGGTGGACTTGGAGTTCTACACTTACACTATCTGGCTTCTCATTTGGTGCAATTAGTCCAATGGAATATGTTAGACTCTAGGGTTCCCTGGCTTAAGTTTGAGAGTACATCTATTCTCCTGTACTTTTTACCAGGTTAACTTTTGTACAATTTTGCTCCTATAAACGTACTAATGAAACACAATGTCATAGGCTTTGGCTATGGTGCCTTTAGAAAGATACATTTCAGATCATTTAGAAAATGTCTCCTTGCACATCATTTTGGGGAGATCCTAGACTGGTATAATCTTTTTCTAGACCCGAAGACTTCCTTTGGTGGAGATCTCAAGCGTTACCTTTCCCATTTTCAAGAATGTTCTAATTTCTTAACCTCTGCTTAATTTCGTGCTTCCGGGGTGGTTCCCTCCTCTGAATTTTTACATTATCAACAAATTAGACATTTTTATGCCACACATTATGCTCTCTCCGACGAGTTCTTATGCATTTTTTGAGGACATTTGTCAAAGAAAAGAGGAAAGGGTTTAATTTAATTCATTTACACTTGCCTATCCAATGCAATAGCTACCACTAAACTTTTGTATATGACAAATTGGGAAGCTGATCTTGGGGAACAGTCCACGGAACAACACTGGGATGTCAGGTGGCAGAACTTAAGGAAATGCACCAAATCTCTTATGATCAGGGATACAGCCATTAAGCTGTTCACTAGATGGTATTATACACAATCATGTATTCATACTATTTATCCTCAGGCCTTACCCCACTGTTTCTGTGTCTGCCCCAACCTAGCTCCTCTTTGCATTTTTGGGGGGGGGAGTGTGTAAAAATAGCCTCAGTGTGGCAAGATCTTTTTCACTTATCCTCTCAATTGGCTGGGAAACAGGTCACTCTGAGAAAAACTAGTTGTTTATGATTTTCTAATATGCCTGACCTACCTAAACCAATGCAACATGTGATTCTCACTCCTTATGTAGCAATACATTGGGCTATCTCCAAGTTATTACGCTATTATGTTACTGGAGAAAATGTTCTATTCTATACATGACTCTTAAGCAAAATTTGATGCTAAATGGGACCCTTGATTTCTATATCGTTTTTCAGCTCCAGACTAATTACAGAACTCTAGCCATTTTGTGTATTGTTATCTAAACTTTGCTATAGAAGATACTCTTGTTTTATTCCTTTTACTATTGTTAGATATGACACTGAAGGTGCCCTTGTTTATAATCTCTTCTTCATTTGAATGGGTTACCGTTCCTTTTAAAACTCAGGGAAAAGGTCCCTTCACCATTTTTGTACCCGTATCCCGCGCAGGAACTGCAAGTACAGTGTGGTCCCTGTAAAGGTCCGATTTCTAATGCAAGCATGTCATTAGGATTAATGGCACCTGCCCGCATCACCTGCATTTCACTGTGTGGGTGGTTATGGCTGTGGGAAAAGATTATGGTCTCGCAGCGGCAAGCACCCTCACAGGTGTGAACCTAGCCTTAAATACTTGGCTATGTTTTATATGATTTATATTTTCTTTATAATCGTTTGTAAACAAAAAAATATAAATATTTAGGTGTTTTCAAATATATTGACAGAGAGACAATCTTATGTGAAAAATAGCTGCCTACTCTGAAATTACAGAAAGCCAAGTGGGGCATTTTATGCCGTAATGGATGATTTTATTCATCATTTTATTGCACAATTTTAAGAAGAAATTTGTCCTGCCTCTGATTTGCCCTCACCAAATTATTTCCTTAGACATCAAAACCATGCAAAATGAAGAAAAGTTAACAGAAATGTAATGCCTGAAAGTGATTTTTCTCTAAATTGATTTTACATAAAGTAAGGAAGGGTTGGGCTGTTTTAGGCTTTAATTGCTGCCTGTATCTTTGCTGGGGAGAATATTCTCTCATTCCTATTCTGGTGACCACTGTCTCTGGAACAGGAAGTGAGGTGAATCTCTCAAATGGAAAAAAAAAACTGACAGAGGTTCAAACCCAGTTTGAAAAAGTAGCGGTTTTGATTCTCATGATTTTGTTTTATCCTGCTTTGGATCTATGAAAAACAAACTTACCCCACTGAAGTCTATAGGGGTGAATCTTGTGACTAACTTTCAAGGCTATTAGGCTAGTTAATATAAAAAAAGGCATATGGATCAGATCACTGATATGCTGGAAATTAAAAGGGCAAAAAGGATTTTGTAAATAATATACAGTGGGGAAATGGTACTTTTAATGAGGCTTTGAAAAAAAAAAACAGTCCTTTAATTTACATGCTTGGGAGTTACCTTAAAGCTGTATGTGACACTGACATTGTGACACTGAATTCTGGCATTTTGGCATTCTGGCATTTTTACATGTAGCTTGACCTAACTGCAACAGCATCTTTTTTTTTTTTAATCTGATGCATTTCCACTTTAAAAAAAATATTTTCGGTTGTTTTGGCTGTGACACCAGATTTTTTCTGAAGAGATTATAGGCTCGAATAAACCAGTGGAAACAGAAGAGAAACAGGTATAAATGCTGTAGGAAAGTTTACTCTTAAAAACATCAGGTTAAGTCCTCAACTTCATACAAATTGACCATTGGCACAGCAGTTTGATATTATGGTTTGTGAGCTTCTTTTTCACAGTTCCATATTGTATTGTGTTAAGAAAATGTCAAAACAGAGTGCACAAAACCTCAGCCAAACATTCCCTGAACCCCCTTTCATCACTGTATTCATAATTATTCCCAAAATATTCAAACTATAGACTCTGGTAGAAAATGGCTAGTATTAGGAAACTACTCAAGGACTTGGATAGGCAAAAAGAGACAAGGCAGGTTTTATCTTCCAGAAAAAAATGGGAGTGTATTATCTGAGAGACAACAGTTACAAATATTGTTCAGTGGCCGGACAGCATCTAAGCAGTTTAGTTAGGTCACAAGATAAGAAGGAGAGAGAAGGCATTATGTGGAACCTTTGCAGTGCAAGAGCACTGGAAAAGGCCAAGAAAGCTGGTAATGGTGACAGGAATTTTATAATTTTTGTTAGGCTAATAATATTTAAATGTTTAGTCAACAACATCATCACCAGGGGTTTTATAGTCATTTGTAATTCAAGACTGGTTCATTTTAATGAAAGTAAGCAGATCCACACTTGGTCAGGGGACTGCTAAATTTGCCTCTCAGTAGCAGAAAAGAAGGAGGAAGAAGAGCGTGCATTAGCAGAAGTTGCAAAAAAAAAACCAAAACTGACTGCTCTGTAAACGAGAGGAGAAAGAAGAGAAATGCTTTGTTAGCCACTAAACTAACCCTGCTATTACTGGTGGGGCTTTATAGCACCCCATCTTAAGACAGAAAAGGCTGACATGCCCTGTTTTTTTGTGCTGTGATATTTTGCTGACACAAAGCTAGTTAAAAGGTCTCTGTACAATGAACAAGGATGAGGGGACAACAAGAATATGTAGCCCACCACACTTCAATCCACAGCTATTTAGCACAATACAGTATTGTAAAGCTCTGCATAGCAGCAAGTTATCCCAACACAGACTGTCAGCTGTCCCTAAACCACTCCAACACACACTGTCAGGTGGCTGCTGGAAGCCCCCATTATTGGCTCTTCTAGGTCATCAAGGTCCTCTCAGAAGCCCACCTCACTACCTGCCCCCTGGACCCTATCCCCTCTCAACTCCTCCGGTCACCCCCCTCTTCCCTCATCCGCTCCCTCACCCACATCTTCAATCTCTCCCTCTCTACTGGTGCATTCCGCCCCCCCAAAGCATGCACATATCACCCCCATCCTCAAAAAGCCCTCCCTGGATCCCGAGGACCCCAACAACCTCAGACCCATCTCCCTGCTGCCACTCACCTCCAAGCTCCTTGAGCGCATAGTCTACGATCGCCTAAGCACCCACCTTATTGACAATAACCTCCTTGACCCATTACAGTCCGGCTTCCGTCCCCTACACTCCACCAAAACTGCCCTCCTCAAAATCACTAACGACCTACTAAATGCCAAAGCCAAGGGCGACTACTCTGTCCTCCTTCTCCTGGACCTCTCTGCGGCCATCGACACAGTCGACCACCCCCTCCTCCTTAATAAACTACTCTCCCTTGGCATCAGAGATACCGCTCTCTCCTGCTTCTCATCCTACCTATCCCAACGCTCCTTCAGCGTCACCTACAATGGCGCCACCTCCCCCTCCCTCCCCCTCTCTGTTGGGGTCCCGCAAGGCTCTGTCCTTGGACCCCTTCTCTTCTCCATCTACACCTCCTCCCTGGGCACACTCATACACTCCCATGGCTTCAATTATCACCTCTATGCTGACGACACCCAAATTTACCTCTCCACCCCTCTCCTCACCCCCACTATCTCGCCCGCATCACTCACCTCCTAAACGACATCTCAGACTGGATGTCCCTCCATTTCCTCAAGCTTAACCTCTCCAAAACCGAACTCCTCGTCTTTCCCCCTGCCCACACCCCCCCCCCAGCCTATCCATCACCACCACCAACACCACTATCACTCCCGCCCCGCAAGCCAAAGTCCTTGGCGTCATTCTTGACTCAAACCTCTCCTTCCTCCCTCATGTCAAATCACTTGCAAACACCTGCAGGCTCCATCTCCGCAATATTGCCAAGATACGTGCCTTCCTCACCCCAGACACCACCAAACTTCTTGTACACTCCCTCATCATCTCACGCCTTGACTACTGCAACTCTCTTCTCACTGGCCTACTCAAGTGCAGGCTCTCCCCGCTCCAGACCATCCTGAACTCAGCGGCCACACTCATCCACCTCACCACCCGCTCCACCTCTGCCACCCCCCTCTGCCTCTCCCTCCACTGGCTCCCGATTGTCCAACGCATCAAATTTAAACTTCTAATCCCGACCTACAAAGCCGTTCATAACACTGCCCCTGACTACCTCACCAACCTGATCCCCAAGTACCACCCTACCCGTACCCTTCGCTCCTCACAGGACCTCCTTCTATCCTGCTCCCTGGTCTCCTGGTCATGCACGACTGCAGGACTTCTCCAGGTCCTCCCCTATCCTCTGGAACTCACTGCCCCAATCCATCCGACTGTCGCCTTCCCTCCCCACATTCAGGCGCTCCCTCAAAACCCATCCTTTCAGGGAAGCCTACCCCACCCTCACCTAACGGCCTTTCTCCCTCATTCCTCCCACCACTTCATCCCCCTCAGCCACTTCATTCCCCTCAGCCACTTCCTATTGTTCCACTACCCCCTCCCTCCTAGATTGTAAGCTTGAAAGAGTAGGGCCCCCATGTTGATGGGGACAAGGGCCTCTTCCCCACAACCTTGGGCAGTGGTTGTGGGGGTCTGTAGGGAGGGAGCTTATTGGAATCTGGAAGACCCCTTTAACAAAGGGGCATTTAGATCTCAAGCCTCCCCTATGTTAATGAGTACTTTTTGACAAGTCCTTTATTAACCCCCCTGGCGGTATTCCCGAGTGTAGCTCAGGGTTAACTTTCAGTAGCAGAAGTGGTAACCCCGAGATACACTCGGGATTACACTGCAGTGTTGCTCAGGGATTCCCTCTTGCACTTACCTTGGCCTGCGCTCCCACGATGTCCCCCCATCAGCATCCTCTGCCATCTCCTCTGGCTGGGACGGAACCGGAGGGAAATTCAAAAATGTTAAAATGTGACATTCACTCAATACACTAAAATCACATAGTAAACCATTACTGTATCAACCCATTTCACATACATTTTGTCCCGAGTGCTTTATCCTGTGCCCTGCCTGCATTTTTACTGTTCTTTCTGCCTATAAACTGAGAAACGTCCATGGTGTCCAAAAAGCGTCCCTTTAGGTCAAAAGCGGTTTTAGACCAGCTAGAGAACAGTGATAGTAAATTAGAACCACTTGCAGAATTGAGTGATAATGATTCGTGGAGAAATTCATCATCAGACACTGAAAACGATTTTGCGACTAAGATCAGTGATGTGCGAACTTTGCGTTCTATTTCAAATTTCAGTGTTTTTGGTTTGATTACATTATTGAATTACATTTATTATTATTATATTATTATTTTTTATGATTATTTATATTATAATTTATGATTTTGTGTTTCAAATTTTATCATACCCGGGGTGTTTAGTAGACTCTTGTTTGGACAGATTTCAGTGAGTTATTCCTAAGAATTACAGGCCTACAAAAAAAAACAACATATTTCCATGCAAAAAAATTTACAGCACAGAAATATTGACATAATCAGACCGCTTGGGAGGTTAAACAATAAAAAAAATAAATTACCCTTGAAATAGATCCAACATTAATCACGATGAACTCTTACCCAGATGAAAAAAAAAAACATTGTGCCCTGTCTCATCTAGGGACACACGCCAAATGACAGCCAAACATGGGGGTGGGGCAACAAGACTGGGCACCCCAACCCTATGTCTACCTGTCATTTGGCAAATGATTTGTTCCATGGAGAGACACTCACCCAATGAGATGTAGACATGGGGTGGTGTCACCCAATGACAATACTGGATGGGACACATTATGTTCTGCGGGTGGCGTTTTGTTTTTTTCCATGCAGGCTGGCATTCATCATAATTGATGAATACAAAACAGTGTGCTGGTGCTGACAGGGGAGAGATTTGTTTTGTTTACATACAGACCTCTCCTCTGTAACTGTTCCTCGGCGATCGCTGAATGCCGGCGGGGAATCTCCAGACAGGACCCGGTAATTGAGAGCTGTAGCTGCCAATGGCTTGATTTTGCACAACTTTGCCACCCTGTACCAGTAGTTCTGCCATATGGTGCTCAGGAAGAGGCTAATGGTGGAACTAGCTTGTTTGCATTCTTCTGTCAGCAGAGAATTCCACTAACAGAAGATGAGTCATGGTTGTTAAGGACAGGGCAGCTGCCTGCACATTAATAACCATCTATTCACAATGAATTCAATATTATCGACTGAATTCGAAAATCCGATTCTGGATTAATCCAAATCTGTCTAGTTAAAACTATTGTCAGTACAATAGAAACTAAATGTAAATCTCCTGAGCTCTGGATAGCAGTAAAAACTTTGCAGGATTTGTAATCCTTCCCCATTGTATCCATAACTAAAATATGCTTGGCATATACAGTACTCTAAGGTGTATAATACCAAAAGAGTAAAGATTTCCATGGGGAATCAGCAAAATTAGAAGTTTTTGCTTTGATGAAAATTCTGTGAAAAGGAAAAGGTTAGGCAAAATTTTGCTATTCAGTAAAATGCATTCTGGGTAGTAAAATAGTACTAGGGATGGTAAAAGTAGGTGCTTTTTAACCCCCTGTCAGATTGTATTGCTGTCTGTGTCCATCCTGGAGAGATTAATCCTTTGTATTCAACTGTCCGGATGACCATTGTCTACAGTGCAGATAATGATGGGATATTGTTGTAACAGGAACAGGAGGTTGTGAGTAATCTTCCAATGGGAACACCTGTTTGGTGACAACTGTCCCGTCACTTTGAAAAGATTTCCTCTTTCTGTTGTGTCTTTGACACAGTAAGTAAAGGAAAATCTTTCTAAAGGCATACAGATAGAAAACAAAAGTCTGACAGGTATCAGTATGTCAGTGCTGACATGCCAATCACATGGCTTTGACAAATAGCTTTATATATCAACACAGTCATATTATACATTGATGGGGATATACATTGACATTTTTTTTATAAACACAGTGACAGGGAACTTCTTTCTTTTTTAGTTACATTTCACCTAGCAGTGCTGCATATGAAAACAGAGTCAAGCCAAGTTTTGCAAAATTACACATTCATTAGTAATTGCCAACTGCAGACCAACTATCAGCCAAGAAAGATCATTTTAAATATATAAGATGACTTTGATGTGTGCATGTGATTCTTTTACAACTGCTTCTATTGTCCCTGAAAATATCTTCATTAAATATCCATGCCACACAACCATACAACCATGTTAGATTTGGCCAACAACATGGCTGTCTAAGTCTGTTGACGAATTAGATGCCCACTGTGTCAGATGTTCAGAATCTGTGCATGTAAGAACAGACACAATGTAGTTAATTATCCCAATAAAGGTCCATAATACTTTGCAAATGGCCAGAACTATTAACCAGTTATGGATGGTAAATTTGTTGCTATTTAACCACTTGTCTGCTGGGCACTTATACCCCCTTCCTGCCCAGGCCAATTTTCGTCTTTCAGTGCTGTCGCACTTTGAACGACAATTGCGCAGTCATGCAACACTGTACCCAAATGAAATTTTTTGAATTTTTTTCACACAAATAGAGCTTTCTTTTGGTGGAATTTAATAGCCCCTTTTATTTTTTGCGCTATAGACAAAAAAAGAGCAAAAAATGTGAAAAAAAAAGTTTTTCTTTGTTTCTATTATAAACTTTTGCAAACAGGTAATTTTTCTCCTTCACTGATGTGCGTTGATAAGGCTGCACTGATAGGCAGCACTGATGGGCACTGATAGGCAGCACTGATGGGCACTGATGAGGTGGCATGGATAGGCAGCACTGATGGGCACTGATAGGAGGCACTGATAGGTGGCATTTATAGGCAGCACAGATCAACTGGCACTTATGATGCTGCACTGATAGGCGGCACTGATGGGCAGCACTGATGGGTGTCACTGCTGGGCACAGGTGGGTGGCACTGCTAGGTACTGCTGGGCACAAGTGGGTGGCTCTGCAGGGCACAGGTGGGTGGCACTAATGGGTACAGGTGGGTGGCACTGATGGGCACAGGGTGGGTGCCACAGGTGGACGGCACTGCTGGGCACTGATCATCAGGGCACTGATGATCAGTGTAGATCAATTCTCTGACAAATGCCGGTTTTCTGCAGTACTACAATATGCATTTAAAAACATTAATTGAGGTTAGTGGGTGCACTGGATACCCTGGCTGCCATTGTGCTATATGCTGGGTGTCCAGTGCACTCCTGTACCTTTAAGGAGGTGTGGGCACCCTCAGGCTCACCTGCCCTTGGTCTATCCATTAAATACATGTGCCTCTATTTTGAGGACTCCCAAAATTTGTAGAGTTAGGACCACAGAATATCGGGGTGCCATGAAGTGGCTCTGTGGCTTACGTATGTATTTGCAAAAGTGTTGGCTAGCTGCCTGGCAAGTTGAACTGGGTATCTTCTCCCCCCTCTTTTGTTATGTGATATCTGTCCATGTTCCTTGCTGATAAAAGACAATTTTAGACTGGAGCTGCTGACCACTATTGCTGGTTAGCTGGCTGGCAAGTTTAACTGGAGAGTTTTATATATTTGTTTGATAACCTTGTATTAACCCTTAGTTTACCCAAATTAGCTCTTAATAACATTTTTCCCCTTCTCTATTTATCTATTATTTTTCAGTATTTTTATTTTGTATTTTTGTAACCATTTACAACATATATTTCAACGTTTTTTGTTTTTAAATTTGCTTTGTTCTTTACTTTTTTTAGTGTCACATTTAAGAAAAAAAAATTGAAATGAAAAAAACTTTTTTTATGTCTATGTATTGTATAAAAATATTAAATAGTTTTTGCAATACAATATCACCAAAAGAACGCCTTGTTTGTCCTAAAAAATATGTTTATTATTTGTTGCTTTAAGTAATGACAAAGTTATTGGCAAAGAAACAGACCCACAACAGAAATTAAAAAATTGTTCTGGTACATAGGGGGTGTACCGTTGTGAAATCTGATAAAAAAAGGATATACAGTCATGTTGTCACAATCAGAGGATAAGACCAGCTGAAACTGTAAACTCAAGATCTAGTGGACCAGTGGAAACAACTAAAAAAGGTATACCTGGGTACTGGTCCTCACAGATGCAGGAGCAGTGTGACGCAAACAGTGGTGTACCAAAGTCGCAGAATCTAAGGAGCCACCTGGTCTTCACCAGAGCCACAGGAAGTGGGACAGTGATAATAATGGGGGATTTTAACTACCCGGAAATTGACTGGAGTAATGGTACTGCAGGAACAGTTAAAGGGCAAAAATGTTTAAACCTACTACAGTACAATTTTATGGTACAGTTCATAAAGGCCCCAACTAGGAATGATGCTCTGCTGGACCTGGTAATCTCAAACCATGCAGAGTTTATTACGAATATTCATATAAAAGAACATCTGGGTAGCAGTGACCATAACATGATTTCATTTATTGTTAGCTGTAAACAGCAAGCACATACGGGAAAAATAAAAACGCTCAATTTCAAGGGAGGTAATTTTCCAAGGCTGAGAGCTGCTCTCCAAGACTTAGACTGGGAGGGAATATTGGCATTGATGAACACAACACAGAAATGGGAGTTCTTCAAAAAGACTGTATGTGAACACACTGCAAAATATATTCCCATGGGTATAAAGTTTAAAAGGCTAAAAATCAAACCTATGTGGCTTACGGCCAAAGTTAAAAAGGCTATAGATAAAAAGAAAAGAGCTTTTATGCAATATAAAAATGAAAGAACACTATCATCGTTTAAACATTACAAAGAATATAACAGAATATGCAAAAAGGAAATAAAGGCTGCAAAAATTGAAAACGAACGACAGATTGCAAAAGATAGCAGGACCAACCCCAAAAAATTCTTCAAATATATTAATAGTAAAAAGGTTCGGTCTGAGCATGTAGGCCCTTTACAAAATAATCTAGAGTGGGTGACTGGGGACAAAGAGAAGGCAAATTTATGTAATACCTTCTTCAGCTCTGTATATACAAAGGAGCATGGGGGAGCTCTTGTCCATAATGGGTAAAGTATTGTCACAGCTCCAGATGATCCACATTGGCTCACAATTGATATGATCCAAAAACATTTAGACAGAATAAAGGTGAATAAAGCACCTGGACTGGGTGGCATACACCCACGGGTCCTTAAAGAATTGAGCTCTGTCATTTCAAAGCCATTGTTTTTAATTTTTAGGGACTTTTTAATGACTGGCATAGCACCACTGGATTGCTGTAAGGCCAATGTGGTGCCAATATTTAAAAAGGGGTCAAAATCTTTACCAAGTAATTACAGACCTGTTAGTTTAACTTCTATAGTTGGGAAAATACTGGAGAGTTTAATAAAAGACCACACAGATGAGTTCTTGCTGGAAAAAAATATTTTAAGCAACAGGCAGCATGGATTCATGAAAGACAGAAGTTGTCAAACAAATCTGATTTCTTTTTATGAGGGGATGAGCAAAACCTTGGACAGAGGGGTGGCGGTGGACGTGGTATATGGCTAATTTGTAAGGTAAAGTCTATGGGCTTGGAAAAATCCATATGTAAATGGATAGAAAACTGGCTTAAAGATCGTATTCAGAGAGTAGTGGTTAATGATTCATACTCTGAATGGTCTGGGGTCATCAGTGGTGTACCCCAGGGTTCAGTGTTGGGACCCTTACTTTTTAATATATTTATAAACAATATGGGGTCTGAGATTAGAAAATACCATTTCAGTCTTTGCAGATGACACCAAGCTGTGCAGTGGAATAACCTCCTTACAGGATGTCTCCAACTTACAAGCCGACCTCAATGCACTGTTTAATTGGGCAACTATGTGGCAAATGAGATTTAATGTTGATAAATGTAAGGGTATGTACTTGGGGGTTAAGAATATGCATGCATCATACATACTAGGGGGGGAACAACTGGGGGAATCAATGGTGGAGATGGATCTGGGGGTTCTGGTAGATCACAAGCTTAATAATGGCATGCAATGCCAAGCTGCGGCTTCTAAAACTAGCAAAATCCTCTCTTGTATTAAAAGCGGTATAGACTCCAGAGAGAGAGATATCATATTACCCCTGTACAAATCATCAGTAAACCTCATCTGGAATATGCAGTTCAGTTTTGGGCACCAATTCACAAAAAGAACATTGGGGAACTTGAGAAAGTACAGAGAAGGGCAACTAAACTGATAAGAGGCATGGAGGAGCTCAGCTATGAGGAAAGATTAGAGGAACAAAATGTATTCTCTCTTAAGAAGAGGAGATTAAAGGGGGATATGATCAACATGTATAAATATATCAGTGGTTCATATAGTGAACTTGGTGTAGAGTTATTCACCCTGAGGTCATCACAGAGGACAAGGGGGCACTCTTTACGTCTGGAGGAAAAGAAATTTAATCTCCAAACACAGAAAGGTTTCTTCACAGTGAGAGCTGTGAAAATGTGGAATAGACTCCCTGAAGTGTTGGTTCTGGCCAGCTCAGTGGATTGCTTCAAAAAAGGCCTGGATTATTTCTTAGATACACAAAATATAACTGGATACTAACATTTATAGGTAAAGTTTATCCAGGGAATATCCGATTGCCTCTCGGGGGTTTAGAAGAAGTAGATCATATACCCAAACAAAGGATACAACTATACAACAAGACAAAAGAAAAGAACTAACGGAGCTAAAATCCTGTTATAATGTTGGACAAACATATAGGAAACATCATATTCACAAACCAATAGAGAGCAGTGAGTAAAGAGCTTAAGCTATAGTCCATTATGCAGTACCCCCATAAAGTATATCAGTTTACAATGTACTTTTGGGGTGGAAGGGTGAGGGAGAACCAAAACATAAAGAGCTAAACAAAGATCCAGTGGAATGCTGGTTAAAGCGGTAGTAAACACTGCTTGGACACTTTTACCTACAGGTGAGCTTATAATAAAGCTTACCTGTAATTACAAGGAATACCTCATAAACATGCACTGCTTAGGAGATATTCACTGTTTCTTCAGCCGGCAATGTCATTGTTGCATACACTCTAAAGGGACGGCATACTCTAGCTGTTCCTTCAGAGCTTTGTGCCAAGGCCGTGACTCCCGTGCACATGTGCATGATGTCATCATGGGTCGACCATTCAAATGGCCAGATTGCAAACCCAGAAGAAAGATCAGGTGAATATGGTAGTAGTGACAGCTTGCTGCTCCTCTTAATTTACAGGGAGAAGTTTTATTTTTTTTTTTTGTAGAAATGTTTACTGCCACTTTAACTGACGAATAAGATCACATACCCTACCTCAAAGGACTTGGGCAATAGGGCATCTCTAGAAGATATGTTTTAATGTGCTCTATTCCTGACATCCTCTAAGGCACCAAACATAGGCTCCCAGATATATATGTTGAAACCTATCAGGGGTAAATTACCACCTGGTGAATAATTTAAGAGATGTTTCTCAAACAGTCAATGATCAGGAACTCTTTTTAAAATAATAAAAATTAACTGACTTGCAAAGACAAATGTATTCCAATACCTTGGTCCTAAGCAATCATATAGGATATGGTAGTGGGCAAGAGGGAAAAATGTAAGTATTTCTAAAATAGGGAGCTAGTACCCTCCAAGAGGTGCAGGAAAAGGTCCTTAAATATTATATATGAATCAGAAGAATCCAAGGGTGGATGGACTGCAAACAAATGTTTAAGTAGGAGGTGGTGGAGCCTCTTGGAATCTGGTATAGAGCTGGAAAATTTAAGAAGGTTAAATTAGATATCAGAGATCCTTAGCATAAGCAAAAACATTCTCTGTCCTCCAGTGAAAATACTGCTTAATATCAAATGCCAGGAGACAGGTAGAGGTTCCCAAAAGGGTATGCACGGGAACTATAGGAGAGGTCAACTTAAAATTATGTTGATACAATTGCCAGAGGTATAAAGTATGCAAATTGTTTACTTTTTAATACTTTTGCCAGAGGCAAAATCAGATCTTCATTCAAATAGTGCATACAGATAAAGGTCATATATGTGATATACTTGAACAAACAACACATTTAAAATTCACATGGAGTATTCATTCTCATAATCTAAATGAACAAAAATGCAGATTTGTCAAATGCAGAAAGTAAGTGGGTTGTGGAAGACTGTGAGTCTGGCATATAATTAAAAAAAAAATCAGCAGAATATTTAAAATCAATCATTTCACTGTAATGAAAATAAACTACAGGTGGCATAGCTTTTAAACCATGTCTAATTTGTCCAGAACTATCCAGCTCAGGAAATCCAGCTCAAGAGTTGACTGTTGTTTATTAAAAGAGGTCTCCAAGAACTCCCAGATTTTATTGCCAGATCTGCGGGTAACTTTTGCAACAGTTTTTTTTAAGGTGCATGTACTTCCTATCATGTACAGACTGCACCAATTTATCCTGCAACAGGAGGTGATCCAAAAAAAAACCTAAGAACATTACAGTAATAGTATGACCTTGAACATATAGCCAAAGGTCAGGCCTCCAGAAGCAATGTGATGTGAATGTGTGATGAATAAAAACTAGATTTGTTTGGCCACAGTAACAGTAGACGTTTGTCATAAAGCTGAAGACATGTTTATCATAAAGCTGAAGACAGCATTACAGTTATACCAACTGTAGTAGCAACTATGAACTTTGCATCATATCAGAGTGTGCTTAATGGGAATGTGAGGACCTCTGTCCAAAAGTTGTGAATGAGTCAAAAATAGATTGTTCAACATGATACATATCCAAAACACACTAGCAAATCCACCAAGAAATTACTCAATTGTGCATGAAAGGGAAGCCACAAGCATCTTGCAATTAAATACATTTTTCATGGAAAAAAAGTCAATGGCAGACAGAAACTTAGCAGGGGCTCCCTGGGTCTCGACCAGTTCCAGAGGACTCTCTTCCTGGACATTCCCCTGACTCGGAACACATTGATGGTCTGGGATAGACTAAATGCAACCGACCAATATCCTGTCAGGACCTCCTCATTAGCACCCCTCGTGGGAATTCCCAGGTTTCCACCTGGAAAGGATATTGGGTTTTTGTGCTTATGGGGAATCAACGGCATTACATCCTGTGCGAAATTTGCCCTCGGGACAAACATTTACCCTTTGTCATGCTACAGTCCTCCTACGGGAACTTCCCACTAGCAACATGGAGATACATCAGCTTTCAGATTTCATTGGTAAGTTGATGCCTTAGCTAAGACCACTGGATATCCTCTCCACATTGGAATCCATGTGTGTCAAACTTCCAGACTATAGACACCTACTCTCACACACATATAAACTTGTTCTTAGTACTCATTCTGTATCTGTTCCATATTATATCAGAGAATGGGAAAGGGAGCTTGCATTGGAACTTACTCCCTCCCAGATTCAGAAAATCATTCAATTGACCCACATTTCCTCCATTTGTACTCGTATCCAAAAGTCATCATACATATTTCTTACCAGATTGTATAAAACCCGCTCACACCTGACTCAGCTGTTTACAAATGCTGACACCTGATGTTGGCAGGGTTGTTACCAACAAGGCATGTTTCTCCACCTTTGGTGGTTTTGCCCTAAGATTAGAGCCTTTTGGGAATCAATTACCCAACGGATTAAGAAAACGACCCTTAGACCTATGGAAAGTTTACCCCTATATTTTTTGTTTCAAGGTGGCCCCTTTTCCATCAAATCATATAAGAACAGTGTCATTCCCCCCACTCACTTGCTAAATGCAGCAAAATCCCTAATTCCTAGATTCTGTAAACAGAGCAATTTCTCTTCCCTTAGTGACAGAAAAAAAAAGATGGATACCATTTTGGAAGTGGAACGATGGGTACATACAGTTAAAAACCAACAAGACAAATCTAGAGATGTGTGGATGGGTTTTAATTTACTATTCCATTGAGATACTGGGTGCCTGAGTACTTCTCTACACAACAGTAGGCAGCCTTAGATACTATAATTCCCTAGACTGGCAATTCCAACACATATCTGCATCTGCTAACTTCCTCTGACTTAACTTTGCAGATTTGTTTTTTCCTATTGTTTTTCTTCATAGGGATGTTCAATATTATATGAACAACCTATATGTTCATCCCTGCACACTGGTTGTTCACCAGTTCTCTGTAATACTTGGTTTGCTTTTCTGAATGCAAAGATTATCCTTGACACATAGGGGCTTATTTACTAAAACTGGAGAGTGCAAAATCTGGTGCAGCTCTGCATAGAAACCAACCAGCTTCCAGGTTTTATTGCCATAGCTTAGTTGAACAAGCTAAAGGTACAAGTTGATTAACTACCATGCACACCTGCACCAGATTCTGAGAGCTCCAGTTTTAGTAAATCTCTCGCACACTGTCATGTGAATTTTGACACCAGCCTATTCTTAGACAGTCTTGTGGACTTCTATATTCCAGGGCCTTAGTGGTGTATTGTAAAATACCTCTTCTTTGTCACTGATGTATTGTACTCCCCTTTTCTTTTTTGTATTATTAAAACATTCCATAAACTTTGATTATAAAAAAAAAAATTGCATGAAGGAGTGGTAAAAAAAATTCACAAACTGAATGCCAAAAGACTGGTGGGAAGTAATGTTAAATACTTAAAAAAAGAAATCCCTGTTACTGGGCAATACCAGCTTCTGGGACTTATTTTTTCCATGGTACCCCGTTACATTTCCTAATATTTTTAATGAATAAACCATTCAATTTTTTCTATGTTTCTAAATTCAAGTACAGTATATCAGCTTTATCTATAGGCACTGCTTGAAAGAATATCTAATGTTTTCTTGTTCAAAATTGTTGCAAAAAGTCAACAATTGCCATGGGGTGTACAAAGTCTTGCACATGACTGTATATTATTTATTTACTGTATATGGTCAAAATTTCCAAACCTGTATCCAACTATCATTTATTTGAAAACCTAATTAAATAAGTCTAATTAGGAAAGGTTTTAAAAATGATTTTTAATACTTAAATGGCAAACTGCTGTATACAAGGAATCTTTTTGAGCATTTTTCTCTAGGCAGTTAATTTAGATTTAGATGGAAAGTGATGGTCAGTCCATTCAAAATTAGACTTACATTTGCTGCCCTGCTGTGAACATCCAGAAAGGGCCTTCTGCATATAGCATGGGAAGCAGCAGGGGGTACTTCAAGGCAACATGTCTTTACAGTGGCTGCAGACGTACTGTAAGTATAACTATAGACACATAGTTCCCCTTCCTCATTCACAGTACTTAAATTTCAGTTATTTTTTTTCCCTTTAAAGTTGAAAGCCTTAGGTCTAATCTTCTTCCATACAGGTACATTGACTGCATTGTCTTTACAGGATAAACATTGTTTCTATGTTTCCTGTGTCTCCCATCAGTCAATGTTTGAGGTGATTGTAGCCGTATTAGTGCATTTGCGACAGAAACAATTGAGTACTGTCCGTGATACTTTTTTTATTTGCACTAACATACAATTTTGAGGACAAGCTTTCAGGGTATGTCCCCTTCTTCAAGGTCTAAGCAGTACTATTACAAATCACAAAGTTTAAGCAGAATGTTAAAAGGGATTGAGAAAAAAAAAAAAAAAAGGCTACAGATAAGATACATCAAAAGCGAGGGGGGAGGGGGGGGAATACTACACTCACACAGAGGGGGTCAAGCTTTAGCTAATAGATAGTCATAAAGCTGTCTGATAATGGTTGAGGAAACCCATGTCCAAATTAAGGCCGTTATCTTTTGTGTCAAATAGAATTATCATTCTTAGTTCAAATGTTTTTCTTTCCTGGATGGATTTGAATTTTCCTTTCAGAACTAAAATATTGAGGTCTTCCATATTGTGGCCTGGTTGTGTGAAATGGTGTCCTACAGGTGTGCAAAGGTCACCTTCTTTATGTTCCTTGATGGTATGTCTGTGCAAATTCATCCGTGTTTGTAACCTCTGTCCTGTTTCACCAACATAAGAACCTTTGCTGCATTTTCTGCACTGGATAAGGTACACAACATTACTGGAGGTGCAGCTGTATGATCCGCAGATATTGAAGATCCCTTTTGAGTGTCTGACACTTTTTGATGGATTGATTTGGTTGCACAGTTTGCAGCGTTTCTTATTGCAGGGTTTGCTTCCATTATTTGTGACATCATAATCAGAAGGAAGTTTCCTACTGATTAGTTTATTTCTGAGGTTAGGGGGTTGTCTGAAAGCCAGTATTGGGGGTTGCTGGAATATTTCTTTCAGAGTTCCATCCTCTGTTATGATGGGTTGTAAATCTTTGATTATTTTTCTTATCCCTTCTAGTGCTGGGTTGTATGTGGTTACTAGAGGTACACGGTCGTTTGTTTTTTTCTCCTTGTACTGAAGTAGATTTTCTCTTCGTGTTCTCAAGGCTGTGTTTATGCTGGTGTTGATAGTTTTGTCCTTGTAACCTTTCTTATGGAAGGCGTCTGCTAGTGTCCCGAGATGTTTATCTCTGTCTCTTGGGTCAGAACATATTCGGTGGTATCTAATGGCCTGACTGTGTATGATGGCACGTTTCGTGTGTTGGGGGTGGAAGCTGGAACTGTGGAGGTAGTTGCATCTGTCAGTGGGTTTCCTGTATATTGAGGTGTGAAGTGTATCATCCCTGATGTATACTGTGGTGTCTAGGAAGTTGACGTGTGTTTGAGTATTCCATTGTTAGTTTGATTGATGGATGAAAAGTGTTCATCAATGAGTAAAACTGTTTTAGATTTTCTTCACCTTCTGTCCATATGATGAAAATATCATCAATATAGCGAAAGTATCTGTATGGTTTTTGTTCCATGTTGTTCAGGAATTGTTCCTCCATGTTAGCCATAAATAAATTTGCATATTGGGGTGCCATTTTACTTCCCATCGCAGTGCCCATACATTGAAGAAAATTCTGTACAATCTTTCACCACTAGAGCGAAGGGCTATACACGATTTGCGCAACAATCAGGCCATCACCATCAAACCAGCGGATAAAGGGGGAGCAGTTGTTGTGATGGATACAAACAAATACATAGAAGAAGGCCAGAGGCAGCTGGAAAATGCCATTTACTATAAAAAACTGGATTATGATCCGACCCAGGACTTTACAAAGCAATTAAAAGGTCTCATTAAAACACTTCCAGCCCACCTACATTCAGAACTTATAAATGCGATTCCGGATCATCCAGAAATCGGGGACTTCTACAAAGTCCACAAGCCAGGAAATCCAGGCAGACCCATCATAACAGGTATGAATACACTCACCGAACAAATCTCAGGCTTTGTAGAAAAAATTTTAAAACCGTTAGTCATGAATACTGCTAGTTTCCTGCAAGACACAACTGACTTTCTTAACAAGATCAACAACATACAGCAATTACCATCTAATACACTTCTAGTGACTATGGATGTAGTATCCCTGTATAGTAATATCCCTCACAAGGATGGATTAGCTGCATGTCACAGATCTTTATCATCCTCACCAAACGACAAATACACTGCTGAGGATGTTACACAGCTCATTGAATTCATACTTACACACAACTACTTTGCTTTCAATAAAGACATCTATCTTCAATGTATGGGCACTGCGATGGGAAGTAAAATGGCACCCCAATATGCAAATTTATTTATGGCTAACATGGAGGAACAATTCCTGAACAACATGGAACAAAAACCATACAGATACTTTCGCTATATTGATGATATTTTCATCATATGGACAGAAGGTGAAGAAAATCTAAAACAGTTTTACTCATTGATGAACACTTTTCATCCATCAATCAAACTAACAATGGAATACTCAAACACACGTCAACTTCCTAGACACCACAGTATACATCAGGGATGATACACTTCACACCTCAATATACAGGAAACCCACTGACAGATGCAACTACCTCCACAGTTCCAGCTTCCACCCCCAACACACGAAACGTGCCATCATACACAGTCAGGCCATTAGATACCACCGAATATGTTCTGACCCAAGAGACAGAGATAAACATCTCGGGACACTAGCAGACGCCTTCCATAAGAAAGGTTACAAGGACAAAACTATCAACACCAGCATAAACACAGCCTTGAGAACACGAAGAGAAAATCTACTTCAGTACAAGGAGAAAAAAACAAACGACCGTGTACCTCTAGTAACCACATACAACCCAGCACTAGAAGGGATAAGAAAAATAATCAAAGATTTACAACCCATCATAACAGAGGATGGAACTCTGAAAGAAATATTCCAGCAACCCCCAATACTGGCTTTCAGACAACCCCCTAACCTCAGAAATAAACTAATCAGTAGGAAACTTCCTTCTGATTATGATGTCACAAATAATGGAAGCAAAACCCTGCAATAAGAAACGCTGCAAACTGTGCAACCAAATCAATCCATCAAAAAGTGTCAGACACTCAAAAGGGATCTTCAATATCTGCGGATCATACAGCTGCACCTCCAGTAATGTTGTGTACCTTATCCAGTGCAGAAAATGCAGCAAAGGTTCTTATGTTGGTGAAACAGGACAGAGGTTATAAACACGGATGAATTTGCACAGACATACCATCAAGGAACATAAAGAAGGTGACCTTTGCACACCTGTAGGACACCATTTCACACAACCAGGCCACAATATGGAAGACCTCAATATTTTAGTTCTGAAAGGAAAATTCAAATCCATCCAGGAAAGAAAAACATTTGAACTAAGAATGATAATTCTATTTGACACAAAAGATAACGGCCTTAATTTGGACATGGGTTTCCTCAACCATTATCAGACAGCTTTATGACTATCTATTAGCTAAAGCTTGACCCCCTCTGTGTGAGTGTAGTATCCCCCCCCCTCCCCCCTCGCTTTTGATGTATCTTATCTGTAGCCTTTTTTTTTTTTTATCAATCCCTTTTAACATTCTGCTTAAACTTTGTGATTTGTAATAGTACTGCTTAGACCTTGAAGAAGGGGACATACCCCGAAAGCTTGTCCTCAAAATTGTATGTTAGTGCAAATAAAAAAAGTATCACGGACAGTACTCAATTGTTTCTGCCATCAGTCAATGAAATCCTCCATTCTTTTTAGTTTAACTAGGGTTTGCAGTATTTAACATTGCAGTTCATGTGGTAAACAGATGTAGCTAGTATCAATACAATGCTTAGTCTGAAATTTAAGAATGCTCCTCATGTTGCAGCCAACACAAGGGCTTGCCCCTTGTCATTAATCAGGCCAAGCACATGCCCGGCCTTCTCATTACTGAGACCATGCTCGAGAGCTGATTAACAATCTTTACAGGAAGAAAATGTTTATCACTCTGTAAATCTGCTGGCAGCCTCACAGATAGATACTTAATAATTGTCTGGTAGTAAAATGTGCATTCATCTGCTGGGAGGACTTAGGATTTACTGGGCCTTGAGGGATGTCTGCTTATTAAAAAAAAAAAAAGGGGGAAGTTCACACTGCTTCACTTGATAGCTTGTGTTCCAGAAGATTTTATGTTTGGCATTTTAATCTTAATGCATGGTATGTAGGACACTAATCCTCTTCCGAGCAAGCTTTATTTAAAATGTATATTTCAAACATGCCCACGGTAGTGGCAGGCTTACAAGATATTTGCCAGGTTTTAGCCAGGGCAAATGCATCTCTTAGCGTTATACATAATCATGTTACTTAGCAGAATAACAGTTGCATTAATAGAGAAGCCTGTAACACATTAGAGAGGAGGCAGAATGAGGCAGTACATTTTAACAGCATGTTCCAGATCAGTACAACGAGTGTGAATGAGAGAATAAAGCAAGAACAGTTCATTGTTCCTTTTAAGATGCAATTACATGATCACAGCTCTTCGAAAATTTCAGAGTAAAATCTAGGCCATTAATAGAGTACATCAAACAACAGATGTGTTGATGGATTTTATTTTTTGGCCTTTTCATATAGGTATCATGTTATTCATATTTGAGAGAAAATTGCAGCAACTTGAAATGTATTTAATAGGCTATGGATTCACAAGTTGATATTGTCCAGGTCTACTTTAATGCAATACATTTTATGTTGCCATTTTCTAAATCCAGAGTCTTGCTGGTAAAGCCACTGAGATACATGCTTTAAACTGAAAAAGTATCAGTAAAAGAATCAATGAGTGTACCTACACTTCATCAAGATTGAGTGGCATAATAATTGATTGGCACTAGCAGTCTTCATATCAATAACCTTCCAATCATCTTGTATCTTAGTAGGGGGTACTAGATGAAACGGATTCACATATTTTTGTCTATAGTTCAGATTGAGTCTTAGTTTATGGCCCCTACAACTAAAGGGATGACATTATTTTACATCTATTAGTAAATGAGATCCAATATTTAAAATCAGTCTGCATTTGCTATAAATTGTAACATGAATTGTGTGAAATAGTTTTTAGAAAACATTATTAGTTCAATGACTGGTTTGACATGTTACTACAAGTTATTATAAACTGGCTATATAAATACCAAAGTACTATATATCTAACATGTACCCTGTACTCATTCACACAGCAGGGGGCATTAAAAAACAGTGTGGGGTCACCCTAGGTATTAAAAAAGGTGCTATCCAGGCAAGCAGCCAGGAAAGGAGGGGGCATATGCTTGAACCACAGGCCACAAGCCCTCAACATTGATAGGTTACCTTGCAAGGGACCTTGTCCACATATTGATGGGAACAAAGGCCTTATCTCCACATCCTGTTACCCAAAAGGCATGTGGGGTTCTGCGGGGGGAGGGGTGGAATTGCTAGAATCCCACCTTAAAATAAGGAGGCCCACAGATATCTGGCCCCTTCCCTACATGAATGATCACAGGGTACCCCTTGTTAATCATTCTAAAAAAAAACTAGTAAATGAAAACATCCACACTTTGAAAAAGTCCTTTATTAAAGAAAAAAATGTATACTGATGTAAATATAAAATCTCTGATTCTATTATGTTGCCCTGCAGTGTAGATTGATGTCAATCATGATGAGCAATGCATTTTGATGTGCACCCACCACCACAATGACCACAGGTTTGTAGGCATATAAAATGTGTGTATCATAGATATAATTAAATATATAAAATATGAGTAAATGCACTGTATATGCATTCATGTATGTGAAGTTGGCACTCATAGCGGACCAGACGAACTGCAATTTTTTCATATCAAAAGGATAGAATAAGGACTCCTTACTATGTTGATTTATGCACAAGGTAATTACCTTACCTTTGTTATGTTGGGTTATCCTGGTTTTGGATAAATATGTGGAGAGTCAGGGAGAGTTTCAGAGTAGGTTATTTGCCAATTTACCTGCATTGTAAAATGTAACTTTGTCTGATTAGATTTGGAAAGATCTTAAATATTCATAGTGTAATTGTTTATGGCGAAGAGAATTTCACCGTGGGTGTTCACCTTGGTACAAGGGGATTGCAGTTTTGCCATAAACAAGACAAGGAGTATCTATATAACTTTTTAATTAAAATCTATGCATACAGCTGTTCTAGGTCTAGACACATAAGACACATAAGATCAAACATGCTCATAAAACCAACCAATCAGATTGCTTGGCACTTCAGTCAATGGAAAAAGGTGTATATTAGGGGAGGTTGAGTGGGGTGAGGAGAAAGTGGGTGACAGAAGTGAGTGGGGACAGGAGAAAGTAGGTCCTCTGGTGGTTTCTGATGATTGCAATAATATTTTAAGTACCCTGTCATCTGCCTTGTCTGTACCTCTGTCTTATGGACTGTTGCTGAGCTGATTAAATGCATCTCTCTGGAAAAGAACTGTTGGAGTAGTTGCTGCAGGAAAATACATTTATAAATACAATCGTCATCCTCTAATTAATATAAAACCCATTAAATCTCTCTGGAAAAGAATCGTTATATATCCCAATTGAGATAAGACAACAAGATTGGGGCAATGCAGCCCTGCTGCTGCTCCTGTTGCACATGACAGCTCCCCAAAGCTGATGGCACATAAACAGAGCAGTGGGGATCATAACCATATATAGTCAATGACAGCATTCAGAATCCAGCTAGACACCCAGTTGTTTAGAAACAAGACTGCAAGGAACTGTCAGTTAGCAGCAGTAGTGATTGTGAAAAACAAATTACTTTTAAAGGGATGAATTACAATGCTGCACAACTTCATATTAAGGTTTAAAGTTATACTAAATCCATGACCCTGCATGCACTATATCTGGTCTCCCAAAGTACACATAACATGGAAATGCAATTATTTTAGTAAATATAAACTGGTAAATACCTTTTCTCATCAGCAGTTAGAGCAGTATTGTGACTTCAGCAGAGCACTTAATAAAGTTTGTAGGAGTTTTCTTTCTGCTCTAGGAGGATGTTAAAATCCTGACCCTCTGTCTGGACAGTGCTGATTGGCCCTGTGCTGATCACATGTGCTCTCCCAAGAAAACCTCTCTAGCAATACAGCAAGGATCAAACAGCCTTTTTACACAGTGTAGAGGATTAACCCCTTAGGTTCCACAGTGAGTATAACAAGCATGCTTTACTGCATCTACAGACTGATTTTACTGTTGTAACACTTTAAAGTATAACTAAAGGCAAAATTAAATTTTCTTTTTCGATAGAGTGGAGAGGGTTTAAAACATCTGGAAGGTCTTTATTACTGACTGTGTTGCTATTAGGGAGATTCACTTTATTTTTGTCCATATATCACTGAATGTGAAAGTAAAAGAAAAACCCACATTTTGGGTTCTAACCAGAAAAGAAAGGGAAGGGAATTTTCCAGTGGGGATACTAGTTCCAGTGACCCTGGTAACAATCAAGAATTCTCTCACTTTAGAAGGATTTCCTCTCATTTCGAGCCCACTCACACTTGTGCAACTTGTCATGCGGCTTTGTGGTTCAAAGTCGCATGGCAAGTCACCCCATATGTTTCTCAATGGGTACCATTTATAGCTGTGCGACTTCAAGTCGCAGTGACTTCAAAGTAGTTCATGCACTACTTTGGTATGACTTTCATGAAACTTGAATGCCAAGACTGCAATGAAAACCCACAAAAGTCGTATGAAAGTTGCACCAGGATGTTATACATGCAACAGTTGTGCAACAGTTGTCCATTATCATTAATGAAAGCAAAAGTCATATCCAAGTTGCACCCATCCAAAGTTGCATCAAAGTTGCATTAAAGTTGCATCAAAGTTGCAATCCAAAGTACAAGTGTGAATGGAGCCTTCCTGTTTTGACTATGGGACAGGAAGTGAATGGAAATTTCCACAATGGGACACAGATGGTAAAACAAATTACAGGGATTGTACTCTCCTTTACTCTATCCAAAAATGAAAAAATAAATTGCCTTTGGTTCTACTTTAGGGCATCCCCAACTATGTTAATAAAACGATTTATGCATTTTAATGCCCTTTAAACTGCATTAAAAGAAGCTCTGCCTGCCAAACAGAATTTTAAAAAGTGTTTTTTTTGCATTGGTATACGTCCCCCACAATAGTGTTCATGGCTTTTTTTTTTAACTTATTGCAAATTGGCCTTGAAAAAGGTCAGGCAACAATAACAAGATTTGGCTCCCATTGGTGCTAGGTGCTAATTTATTTATTTTTTGCTGGGCTTGCAGCTGATCGCTAATTTTCATTACTGGTTGCTCACTGATTGTCTTCTCTCTTTGAGAGTCCTTCAAAAGAATATGATAAATGTTCAACAGGTAATGAAATAACAGTAACAATGTCATACATGTAGGGTTACCCCTGTAGGAACCGCTAAAAGGATGCCCAGAGTTCTTTTCCCAATAGTTGCCCAGTAGCCAGTCACACGGTCACAGTCACGCTCTAGCTCATTGAACAGTCCAGGGGTATTCTTTTCAGTGTTTTTATTTTTGGGTAACTTGGATGGGGATTGGGAATTGAGTGGGATACTCCAAAAATATGTACAAATAGGAGGACACTTTTTCTTTTGTAGGGCACAAAGAGCAAAGGAAATCTAATTGGTGTTCTAAACCCTCTCCACTCTATCCAAACTGAAAAAAAAAATTGCCTTTAGTTATACTTCAACAAAATGTGCCCAAAAAGGTCAGCGTTGTAATATTATAATTATATATGTGGAAAAGATCTCATAATAGGAAGGAAATATAACGATGCCTTTTCCTAAACCTATAACTAGATGTTACACAGACATATGTATAATGTATACAAGTTTACTTCAGACTATTTTTTAAAGGCTTTGGATAAAGAAGTACTTTTTTTCACAGCTTATAGCATAAAAAGACATTTTGTTTTGGGAGCATCAGCCATAAACTAGCAAAATATATATATATATCCGAACTGACACCGAGAAGAAGGGTCTCTATATCTAGCTTTAAGACGACTAAAAGGGCTATGAATCTTTTGCTTACGCTTCCTTGGGAGAAAATATTGATTATGAAAACACTGCTTCCCATTAATTTCACGGGGAATTTCAACTTGCGGCGTAGTGGCAATGTCAATACATTACTCTCTGAATGAAATATGAAACACATCTCACTAAAAGGACTTCCGGTTCTTGGCTCACGGCCACTTAGAGCTAAATGCTTCATCTGGGTGAGTAATATGTGTCTAGCACAAGGGTTTTAGGTGTGACTAAGTGAACTAAACTTAATTTTATTGAAGCACAATTAAAAAATGTGGATAACTTGTATTCACTTTATTATTTGGCATATGTCTGGCTTTTCAATCCCTTGAATAGCAATGCAGGAGAGGCACATATGTTATTAGACACATATTGCAGTAGGGGTACATAGCCCGCTGAATGACAGTAGACAATCAGACCCATCTGTGTGCTGTCCTAGGATAACCTTTTTCTACTTATCAACTGTCTGCTATAGAAAACTGTGCGACTTCCCCTCCCCTATATCATGGGCACTTGGAGGATTAATGATCTTGATTCATGTGTTGGGTAAGAGATCAGAGCTGTGAACTTGGTTCAGAGCATTGTAGTAATGGGAATGAGAAAATAATTTATAATTAATCATCGTCTGGCAGCAGAAGCAGCTCTATATGTCCTTTTAACCCTTTCCAAGACAAGCAAGCCCGGGTGCCATAATTGTTAACCTTGCTTGTCATGTCAGAGGCCATCTAAGGATATTTCAGTTCCTGTAATAAAAGATCATATTTCCTGACTGCCCTAGGCAGCAGGCGTCCAACTGCACAATGCATTGATGTCTTGGTCAAGGGTTTACATAGACTGAAGCCCTGGAGCTTTTTTCTGTACAGATTGCTGGATTACATATAATAGACAAAACAAAGGGGGAAGATACCAAAGCTGTTCCCATAAAGCAGCTTATTTTCACGGAGACAGATGCAGACAAATAATGATGATTTAGTCTAATACTAACACCATCGTCCCCTGGCAGATAGGATCTCAGAACAGTGTAGTCGGTCTACCTCAAGAGGGCACACCAGCGTGATGTTCAGTCAACCGCTGAAAAAACAATAACACCAGCTTATGTGTTACATCTGGAAAATGCAGAAAATGCTTTTGCTCTTAAATGGGACTGAAAAATGAGAGCTGTCACAATGGCAGGGAATTTGTATAGTCCCACTATAGCTGCTATGTGATGGGTGCATTTAGCACCATGTCTGCTCTATTACATGCCAACAAAAAACATACATTTTTGATCCCATTCATTAACTGCATTAACACTTTGTTGCCTTTGCCTAGAATGTTTTCAGTGGGATTTTAACAGCTGTATAAAAAAAAAATGCCAAAAGTTGCAAAGCTTAATTTTGAGGTGTTAATGTAGATCTTAAAAGAGAAGTGTGGGTGTTAAAAAAACCCCAAACATTCATACTCACCTAGATGGCTGCAGCATTGATAGGATGCTGCAGCTGTCCCCTGCTGGCTACACCAACAACTGAGCGATCAAAAATCGCTGATCGCTCAGTTCTCAGGCTTGTTCTAAGCACTGTAGTCACCACTCTGTGCTCTGCCCTTCCAGCGGTCACTGGAGTGTCGGGCTGTGTAGGGGCCAGGAGTGGCTGGCTCAGGCTCTCAGTGGTACACTGAGAGGCTGAAACAGCTGCTGGTCAGGCATCTGGGCAGATCCTGACATTATTGTCAGGATCCCTCCAGAGCTTGGATAGTCTCTGTGAAATTAGCTGACAGCAGGCTTTTGCCCACAGATGGCTGAATCTGTGTCACGGGCTGCAGAACTAAGTGCACTCCTGTGACCCACAGGAGTATGGCCAAAGGAGCTACCTCTCTTTTAAGGTCTTGTTCACACCACACAAAAAGGTGTTGTCTTTTGCAGAAGTATAAGGGTGCCATTAATTCGTAATGACAATCCCATAGATCTAGCAAACACATGTTTGCGCATGCCAAAATACAAGGTACTATAATAAATGAATGGGCTTCCCTAATAGGCAAAGTGCGGAAACACACACAAAAAATGAGCATGTTTGGACGCGCAGCCTGGTGTATAGAAGTGCTTAGTAAGTGACATTTAGTTTGCTAAAGTACTACATATAAACAATTGCCATATTAAAAAAAAAATACTTACTATATTGTCTAACTAAACTCCAGGCAAACTGGTAAATCCACTGATAAAATGCATAAATGAGAGGTATATTACTTGTCAGAGGATTTCTTTTCATCCATCCTGGGAATTTACACTGCTCTTTCACACAGTACAGCCCTGTCTGGCAGGAGACCGGATTTTTCTCTGCTGTAGTTCAGTTATACTTACAAGTCTTGTCCTTCCCCCTGCCCTGTGACTGGACAAAGGAGAAGCAGCAGATTAATCATCATATCTCTCTGTCATTCTGCTCTCTCCTCCTATCAGCATGCTCCTTTCTCTCCAGCACAGCTTTTTGGTGCATTGAGCTGTTTCTCATTCTCCCAGTCTGAGCTTTACAAAGGTCTATAGCATGTCAAAATCAAAACACTGCATTAATATATTTATTGATGTATTAAAGAACACAAAGGTGCATTCATTTGTATATTTAATGTCTGGATAGAGTTCAACTTTAACCTTTTTCTCATCCCTTGTTGCATCACAGTGCTGTTGTTCTCCTGCAGCTTCTTTGCAGGCTCTTCTTATCTGCATGCATGCACTCTATTGACAGCTGCATGACTTTTCTAAGGGTATATTAGATCAGCCTCTCAACCAGGGTGCTCATACACCCTGGTGTGCCTTCAGCTTTCTTCAGGGGTGTCTTGGCAAAATGTCTAAAAATTTCCCAAAACTTCTATACAAGTCAGCAGGTGGAACAAGCCTGACTTTTAGTTACACAAAGCCACAGGTTTCCATCGTGCACCATTACGACCTTCTAGCTGCCGGCATCCTGACAACCAATGACATCATCAGTTGATAAGGAGGATGTCAGCTGCCTGCACAGCATCCTAGTTTGACCCTCCCCTGCCCCTCTCCATCTGTGCTGGGGTCACATTAGCTCAGTGATGGAGAAAAACTGAGGGAGAAGAGAAACACTGGAATAATACTCAGTACCAGTGTGCAAAAGTGTATTTGCTTTGGAAGAACAAATCACTTCTAATGTTGGGTGTCTTACATGTGTGGGTGTTGCTGCGGTATATAAAACTATTAGAATAGGTTTTTGCATTGTAGAATAGGGTGCTCTTTTAAAATTATGGACAGTCTTGAAGCACCCCAATTTAGAATGGGGTGCCTCAAGACTGTCTGTAATTTTAAAGGGTGCCTCGGGACTGTCCATAATTTTAAAGGGTGCCTTGACTGAGAAAAGGTTGAGAAACACTGTATTAGATAATGGAGACAACAGCGGACCTTGTCGGAGTAATGTGTTTATGAAAGGGCCATTTGTAGTCTCTATCAGAAGCCTGTGTGTCAAGGTGACAAGACAGAGGCACAACTGAAAGACAGCGACAAGAGCAATGCCATCCTTCTGTAGGAAATGTCTGAACAGGATCACCAAGTATTCATTTAATAAAAATTGTAGATCTAAAAATAGCAAAAATGACTTTTGAAATTGCATTAGCAACCCTTTGTTGCTCACATAATGCATATGTACAGAGGCATGGAGGGTAGGCTTTAACAGTCTGCACATATGCGTCCAGGGGCGGCAGATCTTTCTCCGCTGAGTGTGCACACTGCATGTTCCCGAGATATAAAAGACAACTCTCGGTCTCTACTAATGACAGTGGTCATGTGATTGGCCTGACCCTTCTCACCCCCTGGGCATAAAGACTCAGTTAAAGGGACACTAGGGCTGGGCAGGAAGGGGTTAAAGCTTTCATGAGATTTGAGTTGAGTTTAGGGTATAATCTGAGTTTACAGGTTAGTGAAAAGCTACTCAATGCACGTTGTGGCAATGCTTCCAGTATACTGCACTTTATTAAGCTGTTCCCACCGACCGTATGCATAAATGCGGCCTCTTGGCAGCTGGACTTTAAAGCTGAGAAGTCGTATATATGAATCCCAAGTACACACATTTCTGTGCTAAGGGTGCATGCCCTACACGCTCCAAGCACAGTTACTGGCGGGTACCGGAAAGATCCCAATGCCAACTTACGATTAAGAGCTTTGCGATCATGTGACAACAGCTGTGACCACATGCAGTATATGTGACCACATATGTTGTCATGTTACAATGCATCCCCCCCCTGAAATGTCCCCCATGTTGTCATGTGACAATGTATTTATTGGGATTGGATGTGATAGACCAACACAAAGTGGCACATAATTGTGAAGTGGAAGGAAAATGAGAAATGGTTCCAACATTTGTGACCAATAAATCTGTGAAAAGTGTAGCGGCATTTGTATTCGTCCCCCTGCAGTCAGTATTTTGTAGGACCCCCTTTGCCTGCAATTCCATCTGCAAGTCTTTTTGGGGATGTCTCTCCCAGCTTTGCACATCTAGAGAGGGACATTTCTGCCCATTCTTCATTGCCGAAACGCTCAAGCTCTGTTATTGGATGGAGAGCGTCTGGGAACAGCAATTTTCAGGTCTGGCCACAGATTCTCCATTGGATTTCGGTCTGGACTGTGACTGGGCCATTCTAACAAATGAAGATGCTTTGTTTACAAAGTTTGGAGACCCCAAATTTAGATCAAAGGACCAGTTTACTGTCCTTCAGGTTTTTGGGGGCCGGACTGTGATCTTTGGGATCATAAATTGTCCTGGCATCAGTGGGAGTAAACCATGCATCTTTAGTATTAAGGGGAGGAATAGCATCCCACCTTTGGTGTCAATGGGAGGAATAGTGCCCCATCGTTGGTATCAGTGGGAGGAATAATGCCTTATCATTCATGTCAGTGAAAGGAATAATGTCCTATCATTGGTGTGAGTGGGAAGAATAGTGCCACATCATTGGTGTCAGAGGGAGGAATAGTGCCCTATCATTGGTGTCAGTGGGAGAAATAGTGCCCTATCATTGGTGTCAGTGGAAGGAATAGGAAAAATTTGTTAAAACCTTCATTTTGAAATGTACCATTGTTGCGCTCTCTTTAATGTAAGGTTTTTTTTTCTTTATTTTGTGTAATAAACATTTATTTTGAACATACTGTAGAGAAACTCTGTGACAAATGCATGTATTGCGGGCAGTGTAATATGTAGGTGTGGCTTTGTTTGGGTGCGGCTTGAGTGGGCAGAGGCACAGGGGGCCCCATGACCTCCTATTGCCTGGGGGCCCCATGAGTTGTCAGTCCGCCCCTGCTGATACTCCTTTCCTATTTCAAACTAACCACACTAGGCATGAGAGCATATCCATCCCAGCGTGGTCAGTTTTCCGTCTGTGTTGGGAGAACAGCCTGTCTGTCCTCCAATGGCCAAGACCTGTGCTAACACCCCCAACTGCATAGTCAGTCACTGGGAAGATCAGTGTATTGCTGTTGTATTATTCCACCGTTTCAAGTCCCTATGCAGCTGAAAACAATATTATGTGATCACTTATAAAAAGGGAAAACATAATTAATATTTTTTTATATATACAAAAATGTTTTGCCTTTCATTTCTAGGTTAAATTGAATGGGTTGTTTTAGAATGTAAGAGTTCACATATATTTTATTGTAAGCAGTGTAAGTACCTACATTATGGAGTGTGGAAGGAAGCAGCAACTCAAGTAGGTGAAAAGTTCACGTGCTGACAATAAGCATTCTGATAATAAAAGAAAGCAGAGGGACAGACAGGTGAGCACATCACTGTGCTTCTTCTCCTTTTACTGTTTAGTCCAGTGGTCTATAAACTGTGTCCCTTTGCATACCTGTATCCGGTCTTTGGGGCACTGTTCCTCCCACTGACACCAACAAGAGAGCAATAATACTTGCACTGAGAACAACAATGGGGCACTAATCCTCCCACTGACATCAATGATGGGACCAGGGGCGTATCTACCATGAGGCAAACAAGGTTTTCCTAAGGCGGCAATTTTTAGGGGGGCAGCACCGCCCCCCCCCCCCCCAGAAGAAGGGACCTGTTGAGCAGCGGATGACAGAGCCATGCAGGGCCGCCATCAGAGGGGTACCAACGGCACTCCTGTAGGTGGCCCAGACAGCAGGAGGATCGGTGTGGTGGGGGAGAGCAGTTGTAGAAGGATGCCCTGTGTATCTCTCCTTCCAGCAGCTGAAAGCTGGTTTGAGGTTTCTCCTCCTCTCCCTCCTGTCAACTTTCTGCTGCTGGAGGGAGAGACAGACCTGGCCGGATGGAGGGGGTGCCCTGGTATTCCTGAGAGGCCGCTCTTCTCTGAGCTCCTTCCCCCACCCACACTCAGAGCCAGGACCAGGGCACAGCCTGGAGCAGGGAGAGGTGAAGTGTTGGAGAGGAAAGAGCCAGGAGGAGATGAGCTGTGATGTGTTCTCTGGGCTCTCCCTCCTGTCATCCATCCAGCACATGAGACACTGATAGATCATATGGGACTGCGTGCACACAGTGTGATTACCACCCCCTGCCCACATGTCCTGCTGCCCAGAGATCAGCAGCCCTTGGAGGAGGTGGGGGGGGTAATTATACTGTGTGCGTGTGTGTGTGTAGTCCCATATGATCTGAGAGAGAGAAGATAGAGGGAAGAGAGAGGGATGGAAGGAGAGAGAGAGCAGGGCGAGAAAGAGAAAGAGGGAAGAGAGAGAGGGAACAGAGAGAGAGGGGGAAGATAGAGAGGAAAGGTAGTGGGAAGCGAGAGAGGGAAAAGAGAGAGAAAGGGAAAAGAGAAAGGAAAAAGAGAGCGGGAAAAGAGAGCGGGAAGAGAGAGAGGGAAGAGAGAGAGGAAACAGAGGGAGTGGGGGAAGATAGAGAGGAAAGGGAGTGGGAAGCGAGAGAGGGAAAATAGAGAGAAAGGGAAAAGAGAGAGGGAAGGGAGAGAGGGAAGGGAGAAAGGGGAGAGAGAGAGAGAGGGAGAGAGAGAGAGAGAGAGAGAGAGAGAGAGGAAACAGAGGGAGAGGGGGAAGAGAGAGAGGGAAGATAGAGAGGGAAGGGAGAGGGAACAGAGAGAGAAATGTAAAAGAGAGAGGGAAGGGAGAGAGAGGGAACAGAGGGAGAGGGGGAAGAGAGAGAGAGAGGGAGGATAGAGAGGACAGGGAGAGAGGGAACAGAGGAGAGAGCGAGGAGCGATAGAGAGGGAGGAGGAAAGAGAGGGGGGGAGAGGGAAGAGAGAGAGAGAGAGGGAAGGATGGAAGAGAGAGAGAGAAGAAAGAGAGAGATGGAAGAGAGAGAGAGAGAGAGAGAGAGAGAGAGAGAGAGAAGCGAGGGAAGAGACAAAGAGGGAAGAGAGAAAGGAAAGAGAGTAAATCATACATACATACACACACTTATTGAATTCTCTCATTGGGGGGGGGGGCACAAAATTTTTGTGTTGCCTAGGGCAGCACAAAATCTAAATACACCACTGGATGGGGCACTATTCCTGCCACTGGCTCCAAAGGTGAGGCCCTAACAATTCCCCTAATACTAAAGATGTAACAAGGTTTACTCCCACTTATGCCTTTTCTACTCCCATTGGCCATGGTCCTGCCCCCCTGAAGTACAATAAACTGTCCCTTTGTTTAGAACATTTGGAGACCCCTAGTTTAGTTACAAGCTGGGACAGGTTCAGCATGACCTGGGCTCAGAGGAAAAGGGTTTAACGGTGCTGGCTATTAGATTGAGGATATCCAGCAGCAGAAAAAAGTACTGTGGGGGAAATCTTTGGACTGAAGATGAATATTGCAACAAAGGCTTTTGTTATTTTATCTTTTAATGCACTATTCATTTTAACCACTTGCCGTCCAGAGGACTTGCCCCTCTTCCTGACCAGGCCATTTTTTGCAATATGGCGCTCTGTTACTTTAACTGACAATTGCACGGTCATGTAATGCTGCACTCAAATGAAATTTACTTCCTTTTTTCCCACAAATAGAGCTTTCTTTTGGTGGTATTTGATTGCCTGTGCGATTTTTATTTTTTGCACTATAAACAAAAAAAGACCAACAATTTTGAGAAAAAAAAACAATATTTTTGACTTTTTGCTCTTAAACATGTCAAGTAACAAAAATGTAAAAATCAAATTTCGTCATAAATTTAGGCCCAAATGTAGTCTGCTACACGTCTTTGCTAAAAAAAAAATCCCAATACGTGTAAATTAATTGGGTTACATGAAAGTTATAGCGTCTACAAATGGCGGTATATATCCTGGAATTTTTTTTTATACTAGTAATGGCAGCGATCAACTAGTTATAGTGGGACTGCATGACTGTGGGACTGCGGCAGGCATTCTGATACTGGGGGGAACTAACTTGGTATCACTGACATCCCCAGTGACACCAATGCAGTGATCAGTGCTAATAAAAAGCACCGACTCTGTACTAAATGGTACTGGGCAGGAATGGGTTAACATCTGGTGCGATCAAAGGGTTAACAGTGTGCCGTTTCACTATGGTGGCTGTGTGTGTGCTTCACTGTAAGCACACTGCTTTGTATGGCTCTGCTATGCAGAGCCATACAAAGTAGTGTGCAGGAGCTGACAGGGGAGAGATCTGTGTCGTTTATACATAGGTCTCTCCTCCGTCGGAGATACTTGGTGATCCCTGGGTGCAGGCGAGTAATCACCATCCGGGACCCAGTGATTTATACTAGTAATGGCGGCGATCAACTAGTTATAGAGGGACTGCATGACTGCGGGACCAAGGCCGTGAATGGCAGCATGTGTGCACACCCCCTACCAAGAACTGAAAAATCACATGATTTTGCGCACCCGTGCCACCCTGTAGCAGTATTAATCTTGTTATTTTTGCTGGGGTTCTGCTTTAAACAGGTGGTTATGGAGTTATATTTATCACAATTAACCCTGTCTGTACTGTGCAAAAAACAATTTAATGAAAATAAATGACATGGCCATTATGTAGTGAATGTTTAAGGATTATTTTTGGAGGATAAGAATATTGTTTAGTGTCTTTATTGCAGTGCTTATTAGCAGTGATGTCGCAAGATTCCATAGCTAGGGACGTGGGAGTTAGAAACATTGCAGTATGTACAGCATCAGCAGTAAACGCTGTGCTCTTATTATGCAAGAAGCTGCTGCTGTTAAAATGCTATTGATACACTTCAACGTTATTTTTTGTATTGTAGGGTGTGATGTATATTGGCAATCTGGCATCAGTCTAACAATAGATGTTTCCAATACTAGCAAGTAGGATAACTGCGTTATTACTTGGCAGAATGACAAATGCACTGCACTTACTATTTCACCCATTTGTCTGCGATATTTGTCTGTGTACTGGAAACCAAATTTGTCAGTAAAACCGAAAGGATGAATCAGGAATCACTTGGGATTCTTACCCTGAAATATAAGGACTTATAAAATAGAATTTCCTGGCCTAGATTAGAATGCAGTTATCAGTATTTGACCCACTATTTAGAAAATGTATTCTGAAGAACCTGAAGCAGGGCGGCACAATTGCATTGGGTCTTATTTGTAGCTCAATAATGAATTACGAAGAAAAATCAATGATTAGCCTTTTGATATAGGTAAAAGTCGCATATATTAGTAAATGCAACATTGGTCAATTATAAAAAGTGTGTATGTTATTGAGATCCAGATATCCCATTTAACTGTTTTATGACCGGGCTTTAGCTGAAAGCAGCTATAGCGTGGCTCTCCAGTTCTGGGAGGACGTCCATGGATATCCTCCCACTTGCGTGTCTCTCTCATGGGGCACGCATCGGGCATGCTCTGTGACCACTGTGTACTTTGATCACAGATTGTAGTAAAGGGCCAATCACAGCGGTCCTTTACTATGTGATCAGCTGTGTGCAATCAGTATTCCTTCCCTAATACTGTCTATGTGTGAGGAAAGGAGAGCAGATAACCAGCAAATCTGACAGGGCACAGTGAGTACATTGATTACACTGATAATCAGGGCACTGATTATCAGTGCCCTGATTATCAGTGCAGATTCATCAGTCCTTATCAGTGCAGGTTATCAGTACCCATCAGTGCAGGTTATCAGTGCCCATCTGTGCAGCTCATCAGTGTCCATCAGTGCCACCTATGAGTGCCCATCAGTGCCACCTTATCATTGCAGCTTATCAGTGCCCATTAGTGCCGCCTCATCAGTGCCCATCAGTGCTGCCTCACCAGTGCCGCCTCATCAGTACACATCGGTGCAGCCTCATCAGTACACATCAGTAAACATCAGTGCAGCCTCATCAGCGCACATCAGTGAAGAAGAAAAACTACATATTTGCTAAATTTTATAACCGAAACAAAGAAAGACATCTTTTTCAAAAAATTTTTTGTCTTTTTTGTTTGTTTAGCAAAACATAAAAACCCATTGGTGATCAAATATCTGTTGGGAATACAACAGCATGTACTATATAGTATTGTGTGTTAATATCACTTGACCAGTAGATGGCACTGTACACTAAGGTTACTAGTTGTGCATATGTGTAAAACTTGTTGGTTCTCTCTCTTACTTTTTCTCTCTCTTCAAAACCAAGATGTCTGCTGAAATGTGTTCTGTATGTTTGCAACTTAAGCCACACAAATAAAACATAGTTCTGCCTCATCACAAGCTACCAGTGTCTTCTCTAACACATAACCAACAGGTTATGGGCCCAGCTCCAGACACTGGAAAAAGGAAAACTACAAGCAAGTAAGTGCTTCATTTACAATCCTACCAAATCCTGTGTGAGGAAACAAGAGCTGTATCCAATTCACTGAAAGATGGCAAGTGCTTCAGATATGAAGTTTACAATAGCAAAGCTCAACAATACCAACTACCAGCTATGGAAGTTTAAGCTTGAAATGCTGTTATCCAAAGATGACTTGTGGCAGGTACTAGATACACACAGACCCAATGACAACCCGGAAGATTGGGACAGAAAAAACAGGCAAGCAAAAGCAGTCATAAGCCTGTTAGTGGAGGATGATCAACTCATTCACATAAGGAAAGAAAGCACAGCTAAAGGTATGTGGACTGCATTACAAAAACTGCATGAACGTGCAAACCTAAACAGTAAACTATATCTGCTGTGCAAACTGTATAAGATGAGGCTGGAAAAAGGGCAGGAAATGGGTGAACATGTAAATGCTATGCTAGAAATTGTGGACCAGCTGGGTGCAATAGGTGAAGAAATGAAAGACAATCATGTTGTGGCACTACTGCTATGCAGCCTTCCAGAATCATACAGTGCCCTTATAAATGCTCTAGAAACTAGACCGGAAACTGAACTGACGCTAGAATATGTTAAGGGAAAATGAATTGATGAATACAGCAGAAGAAAGGAAAATTTGCATAGTGAAGAGAACGAGAGACCAGAGGCAGCTCTGAAGGTGCATGAAGGCATAAGACAAAGCAAAGAAACCAGGGTATGTTTTCGCTGCAAAAAGGCCGGTCACCTGAAAAAGAACTGTTCAATCTGGAAAGCTGAGCAGCGAAAGCGGGAGCTACCCACAAGAGAAAGAGCTAAAGCGGTCATGAAAGTAAATGAAAGTGCATCATGGAGTGGTACTTTTAAAGTGATTAAGAATAGTACCTCACACGGATGGTACATTGATTCAGGGGCAACAAGTCGCATGACAAGCGACGAGACATTCTTCACAGAAATTGATTTTAGTGTAAAAGATAAAGTCTTCCTAGCAAATGGGAAAAGTATTACAGCGGAAGGTAATGGTCAGGGATTTCTGAAGTGCAAAACGCCATCAGGGGGCAAGCAGAGCATCCTTGTAAAGAATGTTCTATATGTTCCAAGCCTAGAAGGAAGCCTCCTATTAGTTAAAATCCTTGCAAGCAATGGACTCACTGTCCAGTTCAGAGGTAATGAATGCACAATTCAAAATGGAAAGCAAATTCTAGCAAGAGGAAGATTAAATGAACATCTGTACAAAATTGTCACTGAAAGTGAGAAGGCTAATGCAGCAACTCATAACCCACATGACAAGTGCATCCACCTGTGGCATAGAAGATTTGGGCTTCAAAACCCAGAAGCTATAAAGGACTTTGCAAAGAGAGGTCTATCAAAAGACATGAAAATAGTGCCTTGCCACACACTCAACAAGTGCACGTGTTGCATCAAAGCAAAGGCCACCCGAACCCCTCTGCCACAGACCAGTCAGAGTAAAACCATTAAACCCATGGAACTGATACACAGTGATGTGTGTGGACCAATGAAAACCATCACACCTGGCGGCAACAGATATTTACTGACTTTCATCGTCGATTATTCCAGGTACACAATAACGTATCTAATGAAGCACAAAAGTGAGACATTAGAAAAACTTCAAGAGTTTGTAGCCATGACAAGCAACAAGTTTCAAAGGAAACCTGGAATAATACGCACTGACAATGGAGGGGAATATATGAAAAATGAGATGGAATCATACCTAAAGAAACAAGGTATTATACACCAAACAACTGTACCATACACTTCTGAGCAAAACGGCATTGAGAGTACACCATATGAAATGTGGAATGGATCAAAACCTAATGTAGGACACATCAGAGTGTTTGGCTGTAAAGCATATGCCCACATTCCAAGTCAAAAACACTCCAAGTTGGAGAACAAAGCCATAGAAGGCATTCTGGTGGGCTACAGTGAGCAGAGTAAGGGATAGAGAATCCTTTGTCCAAAGACCAACAAGGTCACAGTAAGCCGCAGTGTTTATTTTGATGAAAGTGAAGCACCAGATAATACAATTCTTGAAAAATGTGGAGAGGATTTATGCGCTGAATCGGCAAGAGACACTGACCCATGCGAAGCAGGACAAGAGCCAGAACAAGAAGTGGAACTTACAATCAACAAGCCAATAGAACCCACTGAACAACAAGAAATCAGAAGATCCTCTTGAATGACAAAAGGGATACCACCCCACAGGTTATCATACGCTGCTAAAACACATCAAACACAGGAGCCAACATCCTGGGAAGACATAGAAACTTTGCCGAGAAGGGAAGCCGATCAGTGGAGAAAAGCAGCTGAAGAAGAAATAAAATCACTTCAAGAAAATAAAACTTGGTCACTAACAGAACTCCCTCCTGGTTGCAAAACCATCGGAAGCAAATGGACTTTTAAAGTGAAATATGATACAGAAGGAAACATCTATAGATACAAAGCAAGATTAGTTGCCAAGGGATACTCCCAGAAATTTGGAGAAGATTACGATGAGACATTTGCTCCAGCTGTGAAACATTCTACCATAAGAACTGTAAGGGACTGCCCGGCGGTACCTCTAGCAATCCACCAGTCAGGTGCTTCCAGAGTGCGGAGTCTAAGTCCCGGAGCCCTTGTTCACCAGGATCCCTGATGGTGGGGATGGACTTGGAGCGCTCCGAGACCAGGTCGCGACTACTGGGCACACCCACCAATGGTAGAGGTATCCGCCGAGGGCTCCCGCAGAGTAAGAGCCTGATGTGAGGAGGTAGGGTGATCCCGGCGGGATGGATGGCTGAGCAGGTGCAGGGTCAGACAAGCCGAGTCGGGAGCCGTGGGGTCTGCGAGGTACAAAACAACGGGCAGAGAATAGTCGGGTCACACGCCAGGTCAGCAACAGTAGATCAGAACCAACAGGGGGCATCCAGGAGAGAGGTCAGGCAAGCCACGGGTCAGGGCAGGAGAGTACAGCAATGTCAAGCAATCCGGGTCAGCAACTTTATCCAAATACAGGTACACAGATCAAGGGAACATAAAAAGGACCAAACAGCAACCAGTGACAGCTCAGGGTGATTTAAATACCACGCCCTGCGCTGTCATTGGTGCCCGGCGCGCACCCGTGTCCCTCAGCGCGCATGCGTGAGTTCGCCGCTACGGCCGGCCCGGACCTAGTGTCCGCATTCCCATGCGAGGCGGCGCACTGCGCCTGCGCCGGGACCAGCGCCGCGGCGATCCCTGTCTTTTTGTATGGAGACATCAAGGAGGATCTGTACATGGAACAGCCACCAGGATTTGAGAAAGAAAAGAACCTTGTATGCAAACTGCAAAAGAGCATCTATGGGCTCAAGCAAGCGGCGAGAGCATGGAATGAAAAAGTGAACGAAATACTCAGAAAAGAAGGGTTCTCAAAAAGTAAAGCAGATCCATGTCTGTATTCAAAGAATCAAGAGAACAAATGGACATACATCCTAATATACGTCGATGACATCTTGACATGTTTTGAACAAGAAGGGGACTATGACCAAATAGTTCACAAACTGAAAAAAAAATTTGAAATTAAAGAGTTGGGGAACATTACTCACTACCTAGGAATTCAAATAGAGCGGGAAGAGGATGAAAGCTATCTTCTTAACCAAAGTCAGAAAATTACAGAAATGTTAAAACAGTTTCACATGCAAGATGCAAAGGAAGTGAAAACACCAATGGAACCAGATTATCCAAAAAACAATGGAACAGAAAACTTGTTACCTAACAATGATTATTACCGCAGGGCAATCAGAAAATTGCTATACATCGCCACAGTGACAAGACCAGACATCGCCCTAGCAGTGGGAATACTTTGCAGGAAAGTCACAACACCGTGTCAGCACGACTGGAATGCAGTAAAGAGGGTAATGCAGTACCTAAAGGGAACAAATCGGATGAAGCTGCGACTTCCAGCATTATCAAACCCAAAACTGATTGGATATGTGGATGCCGATTGGGCTGGAGACACCACTGACCGCAAAGTGGTTACATCTTCCAGTATGGACAAGGAACCATAAGCTGGTCTAGCCGGAAACAAGTGACTGTTGCACTCTCTTCAACTGAAGTGTCTTCTCTAACACATAATCAACAATATCACCAAAAGAAAGCTCTATGTGTCTCAAAAAAATGATAAAAATTAAATTTTGGTACAGTGTTGCATAACCGCACAATTGTCATTCAAACTGCGACAGTGCTGAAAGCTGAAATTTGGCCTGGACTGGAAAGGGACTGAAAGTGCCCAATATTGAAGTAATTAAGAAGAGGCAATAAAGATGCTGAGTGAATGGTGGTGACACAGATATGTTATAAATGCTATGATTCCTCCAGTGGTAGTAGACCATCACATCTGCCAATTTATAAATATATTTCCCTAAAAACCTTATTGAACAACACTCTATTAAAGTATAAATGAGGGGTTAACAGACCACTTACACTCTGTGTGTGGTAATAGCCACTGCTCCTGCAATATTGACCATTTATAGTGGAATTAACCCTCCTCTCCTTTTCAGACACAGAAGCTGGCATCTTTGCTTCTGTTTGATCTGCAGTTGCCTTGTTGCTGCATGTGTGATCAGTTGGTCAGCACTGACCATTTGATGGCCATTGAGTGTAAAAGCAACTGTGACAATTGTCATTCACAACATGCCTTGAAACAGTTAAATTGTTGGGTTTCACTTAAAATCATTTTTTCCTGGGAGAAAAAAATGTTCCAGTGGTGAACCAAATGAGAAGAGACAAGGAGAAAAAGAGGGATAAAAGCCACAAGAAAGATCCTTCTAAGAGCAGTACCCAGTTGTATGTACAGGTGCATCTCAATAAATTAGAATATCATCAAAAAGTGATATATTTCAAGCATTTCTTTCTTTTAATTTTGATGATTATGGTTTACAGCTAGTGAAAACCAAACATTCAGTAGCTCAGAAAATTAGAATATTACATAAGACCAATAAAAAAAGGGATTTTTAACCTCTTCCCTACTGCGCTATAGCCAAAAGATGGATACAGCATGGTTGTCTAGTTCTGGGACGATGTCCATGGATGTCATTCTTGAATATGCCCCCTGTGCGCCCCCAGTGGCATGCACCCGGCGCCGCCGGTGATCGCTGTGTTCTACGGACACAGCTGATCATGTGATATGGTAAATGGCCAATCACAGTGGCCTTTTACCTCGTGATCATCTGTATTTAATTACAGAGCAGATCACTGGGTAAATACAGTTGCCTGTTATCGGCTGCACTTTCCTCACGCTGTCACAGCATGAGGAAAGTACTGCTGATAACCAGCAATTGTCAGAGAAGTGATCGGCACTGATTATCAGGGCACTGATGATCAGTGCCCTGATGATCCAGTGCCCAGTAATGCCGCCCACCTGTACCCATCACTGCCATCCACTTGTACCCATCAGTGCCACCCACCTGTGCCCATCAGTTTTACCCACCTGTGCACTGCAGTGCCATCCACCTGTGCCCAGCAGTGCCACCCACCTGTGCCCAGCAGTGACTAGCAGTGCCACCCACCTGTGTCCAGCAGTGCCACCCACCTGTGTCCAGCAGTGCCACCCACCTGTGTCCAGCAGTGCTACCCATCAGTGCTGCCCAGCAGTGCCACCTATCAGTGCTGCCCATCAATGCCACCTATCAGTGCCTCCTATCAGTGCCCATCAGTGCTGCCTATCAGTGTCCATCAGTGCTGCCTATCAGTGCAGCCTCATCAATGCACATCAGTGAAGGAGAAAAATTACCCGTTTGCTAAATTTTATAATAAAAACAAAGAAAAACTTTTTTTTTTGTTTCTTTGTTTATAGCACAAAAAATAAAATACCCAATGGTGATTAAATACCACCAAAAGAAAGCTCTGTTTGTGTGAAAAAAAATCTAAAAATGTCATATAGGTACAGTGTTGCATGACCGCACAATTGTCATTCAAAGAGCGACAGAGCTGAAAATTGGCCTGGGCAGGAAGGGGGTATAAGTGTCCAGTAGGCAAGTGGTTAATACATAAATGTTGGCTTACTGAAAAGTATGCCCATGTACAGTATAGCATGCACTTAGTCAGGGCTCCTTTTGCATGAATTACTGCATCAATGCGGCGTGGCATGGAGGCACTCAGCCTGTGGCACTGCTGAGGTGTTATGGAAGCCGAGGTTGCTTTGATAGCATCCTTCAGCTCATATGCACTATTGGGTCTGGTGTCTCTCATCTTCCTCTTGACAATACCCCACAGATTCTCGCAGATGGGGTTTAGGTCAGACAAGTTTGCTGGCCAATCGAGCACAGTGATACCATGAACATTAAACCAGGTGTTGGTATTTTTAGCAGTGTGGGTAGGTGCTAAGTCCTGCTGGAAAATGAAATCAGCATCTCCATAAAGCTGGTTAGCAGAGGGAAGCATGCATTTCTTGGTAGAGGGCTGTGCTGACTTTTGACTTGATAAAACGCAGTGGATCAACACCAGCAGATGACATGGCTCCCCAAATCATCACTGACGGTGGAAACTTCACACTGGACCTCATGTAACTTGGATTCTGTGCCTCTCCACTGTTCCTCCAGACTCTGGGACCTTGATTTCCAAATGAAATGCAAAATTTACTTTCATCAAGGAGGAATTTGGATCACTGAGCAACAGTCCAGTCCTTTTTCTCCTTAGCCCAGGAAAGACACTTCTGATGTTGTTTCTGGTTCAGGAGTAGCATGACACAAGGAATGCGACAGTTGTAGCCCATGTCCTGGATACGTCTGTGTGTGGTGGCTCTTGAAGCAGTGACACCAGCCATAGTCCACTCCTTGTGAATCATCACTAAATTCTGGAATGGTCTTTGCTTTACAATCCTCTCAGAGCTGCAGTTATCCCTATTGCTTGTTCACCTTTTTCTACCACACTTTTTCCTTCCACTCAACCTTCCATTAATATGCTTGGATACAGCACTCTGTGAACAGCCAGCTTCTTTAGCAATGACCTTATGTGACTTACCTTCCTTATAGAGGGTGTCAGTAACTGTCTTCTGGGCAACAGAAAAGTGATGGGTGTGGTAACAAATAGTGCAGTCATCCCATATAGAAACCACATATGGAAAACCCCCATTTTGATGGTTTTTTTAAGGCAAAAAGATAGAAAATGAAACTATTAGGTTCATAAAGTTTTATAAAAACAATGTGGGCAATAAAGATGGCATCTTATATTGGAGAGATGGCTTTGAATTACACCAAACCCAGTCCACACAAAAATGAACGAGTCCAGGTGGAGTATCATGCTTCTGGTTGTCGGTGGTAACAACTCCCCAGCCATGGGGTGTACAGCGCCACCATGCCCGGCATCAGCGTGATGAATTCATGGAGCCGCCGATGCGCAATACAAACCCAGAAGTGCCGGCGGCCAAAGAGAGGTCAAACCAGGCCTCATTCTGATGGTGATCAGCCTCCATGCCACCCCCCAGGGTCAATAGCTGCCACAACTACCGAGGCAGAAAAAGCGGCCTTTGCACGCCTGGGAGGCAAACCAAATGCGGCAATGGGGGAAGGAGGAGGGGGAGGAAACATTTAACTTAGTCTCATCACTCCAGAGTACAGAGTCCCAGTAGTCTTCTTTTTCAGCATGGGCCCTGGAAAATTCTAGGTGGGACTTTTTGTGCATGGGCTTTAGGAGAGGCTTCCTTCGTGTACAACACCCACGCATGACATTGCTCTGCAGTATACTCTGTATTGTGTCATGGGAAACAATCACCCCAGTTTGGCTTTCTACTTCTTTAGCTAACTGCAGTGAACTTGCATGGTGATTTTCTCCAACTCTTCTCATCAGAAGACGATCCTGTCGAGGTGGTAACTTCCATAGATGGCCTGGATGTCTTTGTGATATGGTTGCAGTTCCATCTTCAATACATTTACAGTATTCTGACTCATAGGTAAAGCTTTGCGGATCTTCACCTTTCATGTGTAAAGAAATTATTTTCTTTTTCAGGCCTTGTGACATTTCTCTTCCATGTGGTGCCATTGCTGACTGCATGAAATGGGAAGAGGTTTTCTTTGTTAAGTAATGCCCTTTTATAATCAACAGTCTATTGGACACCTATTTAATGAATAATTAGACTCACCTGTAGTTGAATTCTTGTTACTTAGGATTTTGTTGCCTAAAATTTAGCTTTGCTCCTAAGACTTTCATTGGGGTGTATTCATTTTTGCAACATGGTCTTGAGTGAATTTGTTAGGAAAAATACTTTTGTGTGTGTGCAAATTAACAAATCTTGTTTGCAATTAATGGCCTGCATTTGTGGAAGTATTTTGTAGTATAGTGTCCCATAGAAAACGTTGAATCTGCAAGGAAAGTAAAGGTTTTCTGACAAATCTGTTGGGGTGTACTCATTTATGCAGAGCACTGTATATATGCACTTTTCAGCACATGTACTTAGAGATCAAAGCAACTGCTTCCCCATGGTTACCCAATTATTCTGCAGGAACACAGCTGATCACTGCATGATGGTATCTAGGTTTTTTTCACTTAGTGCAGACCTTTTGAACTATGACTTCCTGAGGAATGGATGTGACTTTACACAATAAGGGAAATTTACATTTCTGAAGGAAAAAGGACATCATAAACCATTCTGTCATATGGGCTGTGAGGTGCACTCCTAATATATTATAAGACAACAGAACCATGAATCCATCTTGTTAAAACTGCCACAATTTGAATAGTGTTTTTAAGACATTACACAAAAGGCAAGGCTGAATGGTTTTTCAGGTAAAATATTAGGCTCTACAATAATTTGTTTCTGAGGTCACAGTTTTAGGAGAACTCACAGATAATGAATGTGCTAGGAGCTTGCTGTTTCTGTACAGATAATGATGTTTATAAGATATTCATTAGATTGTAAAAGCAGGAACTACTACAATGGATCTCAAATAGGTGTGAGGCAGTATTTTTTGATATTTTTTTGTAATGGCATGTGACATTGACTAACAGATGACAATAACAGAAATTGGAATCCACACCAGTAGCTTCATTATTAACAAGTCTGTTATATTGTATGTCTGAACATTACCTAAATAAATCCCCAAACTTCACTCTCCCACTCAAAGAGCTTGTTCCAACATTATTTTTTTCTTTTATTCCTTGTTAATGTTCTTATTGCTCAGTTGCTATTGATATAGGTTCCCTACACACAATGGGGGGAATTCAATAAACTGCTGCATCATTTTTCTGGTGTTAATCCCTCAGTGAAACTTCCCCTTATACTTGCCAATAGAGATGAAGTAGGCAGTGGAAACATCATAAAGACTGACACAGATAGATTTTGCAAAAGTGGCTAAAAGTGGTTCAGCATGTGCCAATGTCATCTACAGGTCTATCACTTGTACTTGAATTTGGGGCATGTGGCGTCTCATCTGTTTGCACTAGTTTCTCTTTCTGTACGCCAACAGGGAGTTCTTTCACAAGATACAAACTGTATTTTATTTTGAATTTGGTGCATTCATTACGTCACAATGTAAAAGTAGTGCATTTCAGAACTACCTGAATTTGGTGTAGAGCAGCTGTCAGAACCAAAAGTGTTACTAATGCTTCAGAATTTGGCACAATACATTAACAAGAACGATTAATGCTAGAAAAGTGTTGCATCAGCTTTATTGAATTCTCCCTGTTCTGTCAATCCAAACAGGAAATTAGGAGCACTGGATTTCTGGCAGATAAACAGGTAGCTTTCTGTACAAAACTTTCTTTTTAAAAAAAGGAGCTAAAACATAAGGGAAATGTGTATGTATCTGATAAATGTAATTTTTTTTTTGCTCTTACTCTTTGACATCTATATATAAATGCTATCTCACAAGAGTTATACAACTTTCATCCAATATTCACACATTTCCAAATTTAATGCAGTTAAAAAATGTATGACATATGATTGAACATTTGTGTGAAACTATTAATAGACCTATTTAAGTTATTATTGTTATTATTCTTCAGGATTTATATAGGCAGCACAGTGGCTAAATGGCAGTACTAGGGTCGTTTGGTTCAAATCCCAACCACGGCACCACTTGCCTGGAGTTTGCATGTTCTCCCTGTGCCTGCGTGGGTTTCCTCCGGGTACATCGGTTTCCTCCCACACTCCAAAAAGACATGCTGGTAGGTTAGGCTGGTAGGCTCCTGTCTAAATTGTCCCTAGTATGTATATGTATGAATGTAAGTAAGGGACCTTAGATTGTACACCCCTTGAGGGTTAGGGACTGATGTGAATGTACAATATATATGTAAAGCGCTGCGTAAATTGACAGCGCTATAGAAGTACCTGAAATAAATAAATAAATAAATAATATAGCACCAACAGTTTGTGCAGTTTTTTTACAATATAAAGGAAGACAATACAGCAACAATACAGTTCAATACAAAAGGGTTAGGAGGGCCCTGCTCTTGGGAGCTTACAATTTAATAGGGAGAGACAAATGGAAACAAAGTAATAACTCTGGGGGTTGAACTGGTGGGAAAAATAAAAGATTCAGTTGTTAGCTGAAGATAGTATAGGCTTCCCTGAAAAGCTGTTTCCAGGGATCACCTAAAAATGGGCAGAGTGGGACATAGCTGGACAGATTAAGGTAGAGAATTCCAGAGAATGGGAAAGGCTCTGGAGAAATCCTGGAGAGCAGGAGGTCTTGGGAGGAGCAGAGTGGACAGTTTGGGTGATATTTGGAGACAAGATTGGTGATGTAGCTTGGGGCAGAGTTTTAATGGCATTGTATGTTGTTGGTAATATTTTGAATTTTATTTGTTGGGCAATGAGAAGCCGATGGAGGGATTGGCAGGGAGGGGTGGTGGACACTGAACGGTTGGTACGCTGGATGTGTCTGACAGCAACATTCATGATAGACTGAATAAGGGATAGCCTACAAATAGGTAGGCCTTTGAGGAGGGAGTTGCAATAGTCAAAGCAAGAGATAACCAGGGAGTGAATACGTTGCTTAATGGTTTCAAAAAGGACATATTTTGGAGATGTTACAGAGATGAAGTCTACAAGATGTGGACAGTGGTTTCTATGGTGTAAGCCCAGTATACATAAACTATATCTGTGGTGGATAAATTACAGCCATGAAGGATAACTTATTTACTATACCCCACCAGTAAATAACAGTCTGAACGTTAAAATTTTCAGTATGCTCTGCATTCGCTTACAGAACATGCTGTTTAGATTGTGCATACCCTTGTGCCATGGACAAATAGATGAATATTACCTTTCAAATGTTGGTCACCTGAACTCACTTACAGTATATTTGTGTGACAATATTTATAAAAAACGTACTAAGGCCTAATTATAACTTTATCTGCATTTACCCCCCTCTACAGCTCTCCTTTATGCTGCAAGTGCAGTAGATGGGGTGTTCACATGCCACAGCAGTGAAGATTTACCTAACGGTTTTGCAAAAACTACTCCCCCCCCAGTCATGCTTGGCAGGTGGTACCACCTGCTGTAAGTAACTCATGCACATGAATGGGGCTGTGCCACAACTACCCCACAACTGTGGTTGTGGTGCAATGGTGTGGATCTTTAGGGCATAAAAACAGTAGATGACATTATGCCTTTTCACTGCCTATCAAATGCCCTCAAAATGTTAAAACAGTATAACAGGTTATTGATATAAATATTCCAGGTTGCTGGCATATCATAGAATTGCAAATATCTGTTATCGGGAAAAGTTTGTCCAAATTGCAGTCAATTATATAAAGCAGTACAAGTTATTTGTCTTGTATCAATTTTCTGTTATTCTTTTTTTTTTTGCTTGCATTTGACTTGTTCTGATATCTGTTTCTAACATTGGCTGGAACCATTAACAATGGCTAAACTGTATGGCATTGGGTGACAGGTGATTCGAGCATCTTCAATTTCTGTGCTGTGAGATGTTTCATCCAAGGGATCCTTAAAGATCAGCCTTGCCCTGCTGTGGCTGATGAAATCTTCAAACCATGAATGTATTTGATCCATGAGTGTTTTTTCCTATAGAGGAGCCAAAGCAAAGGGCTATGAGATGAGTAATAGCACAGCCAAAACTGATAGTCCCTTTTATCCCCAAAACAAGGGAAAGTTTTTCACTGGTCAACCACTCTTAGAGGAACATTAACTGTCTCACTGGATTTAACATTAGTATAATAGCACTTGTGCATTTCCTCTCCCATCATCTCTGTACTGAAATAACAATAATGTATAGTGAAAATGTATATAATACACTTGAATCTGTTAATTGAGTGCTCTCTTGTGTTGGTTAGATTGACTTCCTATGGAACGCTTTAGAACATTATTAGTTGTGCTTGCTATTAGTCACTTTGTTTCTTATAGAAAGGAGTATTTTTTCCTATAAACCATGAGCACATTAGTTATTTGATTGATATGCACTTTATACAATATGGCCATTACAGAAATAATACAGACTTTGTTTTTTGCCACGTTTTTGAATATAAATCTTAGTATAGCCATTCAGTCAAGTGCTGCATTTATATAATAGAAATAACAAACTGTTATTACACAAAATGTATTTCCATTAAATTACTTGTTTGTAGTAATGTGATGCACTAATGAATTTCTCATGCAGGAAAGAGACATTGTATATTCAGGGTACCTGAGGCATGTTACAATGGCTAATTCTTTACAGGTGATCTGTGAGTGAGAAACCGTGTATTACAAAAATGAACATATTGGGCCTAATTTACTAAAGCTTCTAATGTACTATACCGTCATGGACACAAATGCACAGACTACTAAGAAGTTAGTTTCCTATTTAGTATGCGCTCCAGAAAGCAAACGTATGCCAGCTAACCGGTGGTGTCTAAAACTAAATTTAAATTTTTCTGTAATGTTTTGGGTCTGAAGTGCATACTGATATCATTAAATGCGCTTCAAAGAAAACAAAAAACAGTAAAAAAAAAGCCATAGTGCATGCTGTGATCATGGAATACATGTTTTCAAACCCTGAAGCTTGAAAAGGAAGTTCCAATGAAAACACCACTGAATTTTTTTCTATGATAGCATGGCCAAAGGGTTTTTTGACCATCTGCTTTGCTTGGCACATGGGCATTTGATTGCTTAATAAGCTGTCCACATTACTTTTTTGTAATTTTATTTTCAATTGCAGGGAAAACATTGAGACCTTGATGTACCTTCTCAGAACAGATTGCACCAAAAGTAATCAACATGCACACCTAACTACACTGGATACATGAAACATTATCCATGTGTTAAATCAAGCCAAGTGCAATAAAACAATGCAAGTGCAATAGAGATGCACATGACAGAAAAATTTGTCTTGTTTTGGATTAAGTTAATAATTTTGTTTGAATGATTCTTTTTCAGAATTAATTTCATGTATTCAGATCCGTTTAGTATATTCCTTATTTTTAAATTGGTTCAAAATTCAAATTTGAATTTGATATTCAAAATTTGAGTTCACATTTTGAATTTCAAAATTCAAATTTCAAAATTTCGAATGTCAGAAGATGGCTATATTCTTTCTATTATTTTTTAAATTATTTTCTATTTTATTATTTTATTTTCTATGCTATTTATTTATTTCAGGTACTTATATAGCACCGTCCATTTACGCAGTGCTTTACACACATATATATATATTGTACATTCACATCAGTCCCTAGCTCTCAAGGGGCATACAATCTAAGGTCCCTAACTCACATTCATACATACACATACTAGAGCCAATTTAGACAGGAGCCAATTAACCTACCAGCATGTCTTTTGGAGTGTGGGAGGAAACCGATTCTATTATATTCTTTTAAATTCTATTTATTCTTTTATTTTCTATTCTGTTCTGTTATTTTCTTTTCTCGTCTATTCTTTTATATTTCATTCCATTCTATTATTTTTTATTCCATTCTGTTTTATTCTATTCTGCTTTATTCCTGCCTATTCTTTTCTATTTTATTGTATTATATTCTGTTGTATTCTATCCTATTCTATAAAGCAGCCTAAGTAGGAATTATCATCTTTCACTTTTATAGCTTAAAGTATTTATTGCAATATGTTTCTGTTTTGAATTCAAATTAATTTTCAATTTCAAATTAATTTTCAAATTAGAATTTAGATATTTTGTTATAATTTATTTTGGATTTTTTGAAATTTGTAACTATTGTGAGCCAGAATTTCAGATACATCTGAATCTCAGAATAATGAAAATTTCATCCGAATTTCAATTCATAACAAACCGCACATTTCTAAAGTATCCCAAATCAACTTATCCTTGCTCTTATTCATTTCAGTATTAGGCCCGTATGATGTATTTTAAATGACTCCTTAATCATCACTCTGTGTTTCTTTTAGCTGTGAGTTTGTGGAAATTGCCATGCCAAAACATGAATTTGGTATCTGGAAAATGGGTTATAGTCAGGCAATAGACCTGTGGTTGTCAGCTAAAGGGGGCCTCAAATGCAGCTTCTGACATCAGCAAAGGGCTGCACATAATATTCAATATATGTAATGCTTGAGAGGACTGTCAAAAACTAAAGACCTCATAGAGGAATAGAGGGTTAGAGAGTGTGGAATTAAACTGGGAACACGTTACTGGAGGCTAGTAGAGATCAATGTTATTATCCTAATCAATGTTTTCCCACTACAAACTGTTCAGGTCCAAGGGCTGCACCTCATACACCAAAAGGCCACAGGTTGGGCACCAGGGTAATACATTGTACCTTTTCCTTTGTTTTTGTACACTATATTTTCTTATTCCTATTGAGGGTTTTTTAGTATAACTATATTTTGCCAATCTGCGGTCTGCACCGATTTACTTTACAATGTGGAGAGTAGCTGTCTGTCGCATTTAATAGGATTAATCACTTTCACTATTACATTTCTACATGAAACTGGCATTTAATCGTTGAAAGCATTATTTCTCAGAAATTGATATTTTATCTCACAAAATATTATGTTTTTGTAACTTCATTGAAACATCACATGCCATTGAAACTCACATTTATTGCAAACAGGAAATTAGCAGTATTGAGCAGTACAATAATCTCTTTGGTATTGGTATGGTATCGACACAATAACAAAAATATCACAGGTGGTTTGGTACTGTATGTTAAACACTAATGATTTCAGTATCCAAAGTTATAAATGATCATTTCTATACTGCGGTGAAGTTATTTAATCATTGGAGAAACAGATCACAAACTACTAGAAGCAGGCAGTGTGGCAAACTTGCTCATCAGAATTGGAGCGGAGTTCCCCCTCAACCCTCGTTTTCGTGTTCTGTCTGTTTATCTGAGGCATTTCTCAAATCACTCCTCACATCCCCCCTGCATTCCTGTGAGGCAAAGGTTATCTTCTGGCAGATGGTGTGGGGGACAACCAGGAAGACATGAGAAGTGGAGCCAGCCAGTCTACAAAGGTGTCACTTTTATCACCCAAAACTATGTAGGCCCACTCATTATCAAACCAACCAGAATAAGTGCACAGTCCTCAGATCAAATGTATGGTTCATATCACGGGATATGAGCTGGTAGTTTAGTGTAGGGTTTCCCAATGACCACTCCCAAGTCAGAGCCCCTTCCCTTCCCCTGAGAGACCTATTAAGAGAGTTAGAGTTTGTGACACACACACACAGGGATCTCCGAGCAACATCGTAACAGAGGAGATCAAAGAACCTTTCGGCTCACAACTTGAATTTGCTAAAACCAGGCAAGGCAAGTAACTTACCCTGTATTTTCTCGCTATTCTGTTTGCTGTGTCTTTGTATACATATATATATATTCTTGTGTCATCTCTGTAACTATTTATTTGCATCTGTTTGACTCTGTTAGAAATAAATCTTTCTTTCTGAAAGTGTTAAACTGTTTCTAAGCACTTACTTGCAATTCACGAATCCCTGCCTTTGAAGAGACGCTACGGTTTGTCATATATCTCTGTATAGCAAGGTCCGCGGGCCGTGCTATATAGACCAATATTTCAATCATTATAGTGTATATTTAGTAACGGGAGTTTCCCAGTCTCCGACAAAAGTGGTGGTGGCAGTAGAGGGTTAGTTGCGTAACTAACCTGACCCAGTAACAAGCGCATCCAGGCTGCAGGCACCGATTGTAGTCCATTAGCTGGGCAATCGCTGTGTAGGGTGCAGCTGGGTGGGGCCTTGTTACGCGCGTCACACCGTGGTTTTGGATCGGCCGGCCCTTCGGTCACGAGTTTGGTGAGAAGGTCTGGGGTCTGACACCGTGGGCGTGACGTATTACTGTTAGTCGCGGCTGTGCGATTGTCGCCTGTTGGTGGCGGTGACCGCGGGTCGTGACAGGCAGCACAAGCAAATTATTAGGTTAGCCCTTACCATCCCTTGTGATTCCAGAAAGTCAGCTGTGGGTAGCAAATGACTTTTTACACTTATATATGCAGACTGCAGATAGTAGCAAAGTGGCTTGGCATTCCAGGATAATATAAAATTAGTTTTAAAGGTATAGTTATTCCTTAAAGAGCCTTATGACTAAGCGCAGCAGCATGGAATGCATCACTCTGTTTAGTTGCTGCTGTATTTGCTATTTGAAATACTGTAAAGCCTCTGGGTACGTCTCTTCTTTTATGCACTCTGTTGAGTATATATATTAACATACCTGCACCATTCTTCTCAATGCCCCAAACCACAATGGTTTGGTGGTTCCCATCTAAGTGTTGTGGTGCCCAAAATAGCAACTATACATATTACTTATCATGTATGCACTTAACATCAAAAGAAAAAAATGACACTTCAGATCTGCCCAGTGTTTTGCTCTTAGACATTTGTGGGTGCTTTTAGCTGTGCATTTGGATCATTATCCTGTTGGCATTTCATTGTGCCCTGCACAGATTCAAGGAAGGAAGAGAGGGGTGGGTGGGTGTAAGGGAGGAAGGGGTGGAAGGAAAGAAGGAAGGGAGGGGTGGGTGGAAGGAAGGGAGGGGTGGAAGGAAAGAAGGAAGGGAGGAAGGTAGGTTGGACTCATGTGACTCATTCAGATGCATCAGAGCTGTCGGCTGCTGTGTTCAGTTTCCCGCCCACACTCCAGTCTGTGCAGCTTCAGAGAATGTGTGGGTGGGAAACTGGGGAACAGAGGGAGGCAGAGCAAAATCAATCTCTCTCCCCTCTTCTCCTATTGGTGCGGAGGATGGATGGAGGGGTTGGGCATTGAGAAGAACACAGTGGGGGAGGGAGGGAGAGGGGGCGGGGGGGTAGAAAGAAAACTGAGCCATCAGGTATGTTCTTTGCAGCAGTGGGGGCGGTGACAAGCAGCAATCTCCTGTATGGCTTTCAGTAAAGCAGCTGGAAGCCGCATCTCCTCCACTCCCTCCCGCGGCTTCCAGTTGCTTTTTTGTAAGCCATACAGGAGATCGCTGCTTGGCACTGCCTCCACCGCCACCCCTCCCACAGAACCCTAGTCCTGGAACTGCTTGCCACCCCCACGTGCGAATGGAAATTTCAAGGGCTGCAGGGATGGTTGGCAACTCTCCTCTGGGGGGGTTCAGACTCCCTTGACTTCCCCCTTATCTACGCCCCTGCTGCAAGGCGAGGGGTGGCCACTGTGATGTCATGTTGCCGCGACGACCATCCTGCTCAGCGGCGGATCTGTCATTGCCGGCTGGCGGTCCAGAAGGGAGCGCTGCTGGGGTCATTCTCAGACAGCGGTCCACCATTTAGTTACTACAGCTCTATGACATACAAATGACAAGCAGGTATACATGAGACAATTGCTTTAAATTTCAGGAAAAATGAGAAGCAGAGTACTAGCAAATTTGTCCATATATATGTATTGTACAGGACGCCAGGGATGGGTCCTAGATGGAAGATATATTTCCCCATTATGTGTGTTGTGGTCCCTTTAAGGGAGAGAAGGACATTTTTTAGTATGTAGGTGTTCTCAGCCATGCTGGGTGAGGGCTTCAGGGATAGTCTGGTTGAAAAGGTAAGGGCTGATTTCAGATTTCAATTGGTAAGACCTCATTTGGGACCAACAATTCAGAGGCTCAGATAGACTTTGGGTGGGAAAGAGTCTCCAAACCAAGATTACAAGGACTTAAGTTCTGAAATGGTTAACAGAGTCCAGCAAAAAGGAAAAGTTGACAGCCAACATGTGTCTGTGAAAAGGAGTGGGGTGGTTTACTGAACTAAGAATCACTATCTTTTTAAATACTACATTCAGTTAAGCAAATGTGAGAGGGTATTGCCCTGCTTGGTATGCCTAATAAATAATACAAATCTGATATATTTAATTTGCTTACAATTTTGAACCATGGACTAGTAATAGAGTAGCTAGAACCTGGCCAGTTTCCATGAGCAGTGTATTGGCTATAGTTTCCCTGTAGTAGTTGTTGGCTATAGTTTCCCTGTAGTAGCTGGTACTGTATGTTTGGATGCTGTAATACTACTTTAATATGCTGAATGGCACATCTTGGTTGTGCTAAATTGGCTACATTATATCTGCTGGTTCATATATTCAGACACATTTTCTATAACTGTGGTTGTTGTTCTGACAAATTGAACTTTTGATATAGCCCAAATATCAGGATCCACTTATATTCAGCACTTACAATGTTTCACATTTACTAGACTTCTAGTTAACTATAACATTAGACTTGAAGAGCTGTACAAGAATGCCCTTACAATAGTACAATTATACAAACCCAAATTGCTTTAGAAATCACTGCTTCAATAAAGAAGAGAATGTACATGCTATAAAGTCGAAAAAACAGAATGCAGGAGACTGTAATATTTTGTTTTCCTGTTTAGCAAGAAGGATCAACGAACGCTAAAGACCAACATTCAAATGGCTAAAAATAACTTTTGTAGGGCTGCAACTAACAAATATTTTCATAATCAGTTAGTTTGCCAATTTTTTTTGATTAATTAATTAATCAGAAAAAACCTAGCGGGGCGTGGTCTGGTCCCTGTCTAAGATGGCTGCTTTTTAGAGGAGCTCCTGCTCACCGTGGTCCCTGAACGAGCCTGCAGAAGAGGAGAGTGCACAGTGAGATGGGGAAATCAGCGGGGAGTGGCTCCTCCACCCATTCCTGCTCACTGCAAGACCCGGGCACACAGCTAAGTCACAATATACTGGAGTTATTCCAGTCTCAGCCTAGAGATGCGGCCTCGCAGTTACAGGCCGCATTCCGCCCTGCACGCTCCGCCAGCACGAGCCCAATGTCAGTCAAACACGCACAGTCTCCCTCCTCAATCCTCACCATGGTAAGCCGTTAACCATACACGACCTCCACACAATTGCTGCTGACATCAAAGACACCATCTCAGCCGCCATATCAGATCTCCGCTTAGATATATAAGCAGCAGCCACGCGGTTAAAAGATGTAGAGGAAACCACAGCTCGCCATGACACTGCTATACATAGAGTGCAACAAACTACTGACTCCCATGCCCTCCATATTCATGAATTACACAGACACCAAGAAGATTTAGATAATCATGGACGCAGGCATAATCTGAGGGTGAGAGGGCTCCCTGAAACAATTGAACCTAATCAGTTACTGCATGCTGTGCTCGCTGTGTTCAATGACCTTCTGGAGAGACCCCTGGAATCCACCAGAGAATATGAACGCCTACATTGCACATTGAGACCCAGGAGCAGAGATATGGATCCACCTAGAGATATAATCTGCTGCTTGGTTAACTTCCAACTTAAGGAAGAAATACTAAGGAGAGCCCGTGACCGCAACCGCATTACATTTAATGGTGCGGAGTTTAAAATTCACCAAGATTCGTCTCATATTACATTACAACACCGAAGGGACCTCCTGCATCTCCTAGATCTACTATGCTCTAGGAACATTGCATATAGGTGGAAGTTCCCATTCTGTCTCTCTGCCTCCCACCTAGGCCGAACTGCCAACCTACGCATGCCTGAAGATCTGCGACAGTTTTGCGAGCAGCTGGACATACCACTTATTGATGTGCCGGGTTGGTACAGCTCCCTACACCTACCGCCACTACCACCCACAGTCTATCATGGCGAACATGGGGTCCACAGCAACCATCAAAATTGCAGGCGCAGAATGAAGCCGCCATCTTCCCCACCACCTTCTCTACGTGGAGCAAAAGGAGAAGATAGTCTCCGGGCTTCACCAGCACACAGGAAGGCTAGACATGTGTGATCGTCCTGACCAGACACAGTCCTCCTGAGTACAATGGTTCTTCTCCCCCATGCGTGGACCCTCACTACTCCTCATCTTCGAACTCCTCCATATGTCAATTTCTACCCAGCTATACTGACTCATTGAGTAATATATTATCTATTTCATATATATTCGTTTTTTCTCCCTTCATATTTGCTGCTAGTGTTATAGTTAATTCATTTTAGCAAGATTTTATATCCATCTTTGCTATACTATTTTGAGTATGTCGATTTTTGGGACTGATCGACTTTTATTCTTCTTTTTAATAAGTGATTATTTATTTTACGATCTCTTTACATTTATGTTATATTTTTTATATGTGTATACATATATTTTACCTGTATATTGATAACATTATGAGATATCTCTGTATTAATTGAACTCTGTTATTACCTGTATTTTATCTGTATCTGACCATGTACTGTTCAGGATAGTCCTATTACGATGCTTTATAGATTGCCCCAGTTCTTTATTATTTATTTGGGTTCATCTATATTTGCTGTAAGAATTTTTTTAAAGATAACTTTATCTTTTTTAGATATGAGTTTTTTTTTTATTCCTAAATTACCTGACCTTACTGATGTATACTGTTTACGTGCGCCTGTACTACCAATAAAATGGCGCCACCCTATAAGAGACACTTCCTGTAGGTCAGAGTATGATTTACACTGACTTGCATTGATATGTATTTGAAAACTGCCAACAAAATGGCGTCGTCCTATGGTGGATATCATTGTAAACCGGATATCCACGGCAAAATGGCGCCGACGTTCTGCGCATGCGCCGATCGTCGGGAAAATGGCCACCGCGATAATCGCTGGCGCCTTTTCCACAAAGATTTGGGCATATAAACTGCTGTTTTTGGCGTCCCCCTATGCAAACCCAGGACCCTTTGGTAACGTGCGCTGCAGTTGGACTGCATTATCTGGACGTCTGACCACCGCTGGTGGTCATCCTTTACAGTATCTGGTCAGTGTTCTATTTTACTCCATTTGTATTTATTTTCATGCTGCATCTTTAATAAACCTAGCTCATACGGTATTACACTATGTGGTGTCCCTTATTGGGCTCTCTTCTATGAGAGTCCCCACTTGCAGAATCTGCCTTAAAAGGGGACCCCGGATGGTGATATGCCTGAGATGCGCTTATGAAACTTGAAGCACATACCCAAGGGGTGATCTGGAAGGTGTAGGATTCTATCCCTATCTTGGCAACGGAGGATCGCTTTCTGATATTACAGGATAAAACCTACATGCGTTTTTTTGACGCACTTCTGGTGAGTGCGTAATTCTTACCTCAGATTCACCGTGTGCTACACAGAATCTTATCCCACGCACCTACTAGGATCGTTTGGATCCCCACTTCTGATTCATTTTGGGACTATCATTCATCTCACTTAACTTCACCGCAGTGTGATTTGATATTGGCACTTTTGTGTTTTTATATATATTTATATGTTATTATAGCGCTGCACCTTATATATGGTCTCTATATATATATGTCTATATGTCAATTTCTGACCTCAGGGATGTCAGCGGCTTCCGCCCCCTCCTGCTCATGTGAACAGAACTGCTAGATAAAGAGTTTGGGTACTCACTTCCCCAATCACCCCACCCCATGCTAAGGGTGGGCAGGTATGCTCCTACAGATATAATGCCGATTGTCTCACCCATATCGGAGACTGAATGTGTAGCCGCCATTGTAATCTCTCTATCTGATAATTCTATGTATGGTGCTATTATAACTTATGCCTTTTCTCCAAAACGTAGGATGCCATAACATACAGAATATGCATCATGCTAAATCTACTCCACATGCTCCTAATGCTAAACTGTCAACATGTTCTCCCCACACAGTTGTCATTTATAACGGACCACGGGGGTTGTTACTAGATGTTCTCATTATGTTTACCTTCCTACCTTTCACCTACTCTCCCTACCACCTTCCCACCCACCCCTTTCCCTTTTTTTTCCCTTTTCCTTCTCCCTTTTTACACTTTATCATTTCTCTTGATAATATCTAGAAGAGGATGTGACCACATTCCCAAATGTTAGAAATCAGTGCTATGACCCTATTGTTACTATTGCTATTGCTGCAACGAGTTCACACCTCTATTTATATATGTATATACTGTATCTGTATACCTCACATATGGGGCCACGCAAATGCACTTTAACTTGCCCTCTGTACCCAAGGAGAGTTACTGTACAGTACTGTACTGTTCTGCTCACATGTTCTCTATGCCTTACCTTTCATGTGTACTAAGTAAATGTTAATTGGATTGCCTGATGTTTGCAATTTGACACTCAATGTAAGACATAAGCATGCCACTGCTTTACATCCGACATATGTCTCAAACACACCACAAAAGGTTTTAGCCTCTCCCTTGCTCTCTCCCCTATGCCAGGTGTACTGCCTTATGCCACCCCTCTCCACTCCAACCCCTCGATAGCGAGAGGTGCCTGCGTTGTAACTATTCCTGGTACCAATATTATTGGTGCAAGGAGCAGAGGAAGAGAGAGGCTCGGTGTGTTTTTTGTGTCTTTTGTTTTTTTGGATTTTTTTGGGGGGTCTTCTCTTTTTTGCTTCTGTTCGTGTTTCTGTTTATCATCATCTACTTTCATATATGATGTCTTTTGGAGCCGACCTGCTCTTTAGTAATTGTCTGTATTGATTGCATACAGTGTAAGGGATTATCTGTCTTTGTGTGTGAACTAATATCCATGTGGACAAACCTTAGCCTACCACTTTCCTCCCATTCTGCCTCTCAGTATACCCCACTACCTTAATCCTCTAATTAAACAGTATACTTAACCTCTAGGAGCTGGAGAAGCCGGCACGTTTTCGACCACACCCTACCCTGCTTCCACCTAGCAGATTCTGTGAATCTGGACTGACGTCATCAGAACTCGTTCCACCCTCTAGTGCAGGTTAGCTGGTCTATACTTGCTCTCCGGATTGTTAACTCTCTTCTTGCCTCTTTTACCCTCCTGATTTCTTCAGTACCCCTTTCCCTCCATACCCCCCTCTGCCAACCCTCTCTCTCTTTCTTCCCCCCCATCCCCCCTCTTTTTCTCCCCTGCCTTTCTCTCCTCCCCCTTCTCCCCCCCCCCTTTTTTTTCTCTTCTTCTTCTCTCCCCTGTCCCCTCTCCCACTCACCCGTTTCCCTTTAGGAACTTTCCCACACCCCCGCCTTGGTGTTCAGGAACGACCCTTCCTTTTCGCACTCTTAGGGGGACATACAATTATCTCTCCGCCCGCTACTTTTCACGTAGAGCGTAGCCATGACATCCCATATTTCGACCACTGGTCCGTCCAAAGTTAAAATTGTCTGCTTAAATGCTAAAGGCCTAAATAATCCCAAAAAATGTACTATCATCCATGCACAGACTCAAACCTGACGTTATCTTTCTTCAGGAGATGCATTTCCGTACAGATTCTATACCCAAGCTTTACGACCAATACTATCCTACCGTTGCCCACGCCACCAATGCTTCCTCCAAAACAAAGGGGGTCTCTATTCTTATTTCCAAAAAGTTGAAATGGAGTCTGATACACTGTCCGATATTGATTGACGATATATCTTCCTTAAAGGTACCCTCCAAGGTTGACCAGTCACATTGGCAAATATCTATAGCCCAAATGTAGCTCAGGTGAGCTTTTTCCGTAACATCATCCAACTTCTCTCCGGCTTTCACTCTGGTATGCTCATACTTGGCGGTGACTTCAATTTGGCCCTCAACCCGCTTCTAAACACCTCTTCCGGAAATTCCTCCTTGACATATAAAGCTTTACGCCAAATTAAACTACAATTGCAGGATCTCCTCCTACATGACACGTGGAGAACGCTAAATTCGATGGTGAAGGACTACACATTTTTCTCTGTACCCCACAATAGGTACTCACGTATTGACTACCTTTTTTTTATCACAAAAATACCCCCCCCTTCTTCGTCAGGCCACAATAGAACCTATGTTTCTTTCTGACCACCACCCTATATCGGTCACCTTGACCTTCTCTGAACCCCTCCCGTATACAAAAATCTGGCGCCTCAACTCTTCCCTCCTCACTGACAAATGCCAAACAGAAGAAATTACTTCCTGTATCCATACCTTTTTTTACAGAAAATGACATGCCAGATGTTACCCCCATGACAAAGTGGAAAGCCTATAAATGTGTTATTAATGGCACCATCCTAGCAATGGCTGTAGCCATTAAAAAGAGAAGACAGGCTAAGACCCTAGAACTCCTCAACCGAATTAAGCTGCTAGAATCGACACATAAACGGTCCTGTGCTCAGCAAACATATCACAAACTCACCCAAGCTAGATCATCCTTGTTAGAAGAAGTAGGCCATAAGGTGTGTCGCAAATTTATCCTATCTAATAAACTTTTTTATTCACAAGGCAACAAAACTGGTAGATATCTGGCTAGAGCTCTCCAATCCAAAAAAAGCAGACCTAATGACCATATCCGTGACGCTCAAGGTAAAGTCTTTTCTAAAACTGAAGATACAGATACAGCAGCCCAGTTTGAGAGCTACTACTCAGACCTATATCACCTGCCCTCCCAGACGCAAGCGAATATGGCTTCGACCACCAGACAACACATGATCAGGGATTTTCATCAACGATACTGTCCAAAACGTATTTCAGACACATCAGCCATTGAGTTAGAGAAACCCTTATCTGGGGAAGAATTACAACTAGTGATTACATAACTTAAATCTGGTAAGAGCCCGGGCCCTGACGGGTTCACAACGGCATATTACAAAACTTTCCGCACGCTACTCTCAGGTCCGTACCTACGAGCCTTCAATTCCCTAATGTCTCCTACACCTCAAACTATGAACATATTAGAGGCCCACATCACAGTCATCTTAAAGGAAGGTAAGGATCCACATCAATTACCAACTACCATCCTATCTCGCTATTAAATGTAGAATTGAAGATATTTGCTAAGACATTGGCCAATCGCCTTCTCCTCTTCTTGAACACATTAATCTCTAAGGATCAAGTGGGATTCATCCCAGGTAGGGATGCCAGGGGTAACACTATTAAGGCATTGAATCTACATCACTGGCTTACTTCCAACTCTATGAAGCGTACAGAGTTCTTTCTGTCCCTCGACGCGGAGAAGGCATTCAACAGGGTGGCCTGGGACTATATGGCAGCAGTCCTTCAAGCTATAGGAATATGTAACAATATGTTGAGCTTTATACTATCCCTATACACTACACCCACTGCATGAATCCATGTTAATGGTCAACTGTCGGACGCCTTCTCTGTCTGCAATGGGACATGACAGGGCTTCCCATTATCCCCAATACTTTTTATCTTTACCCTTGAAGCCATGCTATGTCGGCTTAGAGCAAATGAGGACATCATAGACATCACAGTCTCTAATAACCTTAACTATAAACTAGCAGCTTTCACCAACGATATTCTCCTTTTCCTGATAGAGCCACTTGTCACCCTTCCTAACCTGCTGCAAGATTGCGAACTATTTCAATCCTTGTCTTACCTCAAGATAAATTCTCGAAATACTAATGCGCTTAACATCTCTCTCCCTACACATATAGTAACTTAATGTCAGACATCCTTCCCATTTAAGTGGCAGCCTGCTTCCCTCACTTATCTGGGCTTCCAAATACATACGACCCTAGATGATCTCTACTCTAAAAATTTTCTACCGTTACTTTGCGATATCCGGAATAACCTACGCAAATGGGACAAATCACACTTCTCCTGGTTTGGACACGCCGCCATTTTAAAAATAAATGTCTTGCCACGCTTCTTATATTTTCTCCAAACCATCCCCATTAAACTACCTCTAGGCTTTTTTGCTACCTATCGTCAGGCCTGTACTTCCTTTTTATGGTCCTCACACCATCCGAGAATATGATACTCCCAACTGACTTCCTAACCTATGCAATTACTATAGGGCCTGTCATTTGATCAGGATTGTGGATTGGAATGTACATGCACGCTGAAGGATTGGGTCGAGCTTGGGGCTTCCTTTACCCCACTATCGTTAGCTTCCACACCGTGGACCTCCCACACACATATACCGGCGTCACTCCATCAATACCCTCTTATCAGCCCCACCTTGCATAACTTTTGGGAGGTGTTGCCCAAAGTTGCTTAATCGTCTAACCTGGGACCTATGACACTGATTCGTTTGAACCCAGACTCCCCTCCCATAATGTCTCAACATTTTTTAATACACTCTTGGCCACATCCTAAAATCAGAGCCTCTCAGTTCTTTAAAACAGGTCGTCTCATTGACTTCGCAAATATCTCTTCCCAAATGAGCTCATCCCCTGTCCCTTTCTGGACCTATACTCAAATTCGTCACTTCCTATGGGTCATAGATGATTCACGGGCTGTTTCTCTCTCATGTCATGTAATTTCTCAAATCTATGGCCTACTTTATGCCGACATCTCCTCAGAATCAGACAAAATTTGTCTTTCTTGGGTACGGGACCTCAACCTGGATCTTTCCGAGGAGCAATGGGAACACATCTTTGCTACCATGTATAAGTGCTCTGTTAATGTCACGACCCAGGAGAACTGTTACAAAATCTTATCACGTTGGTACTGGACCCCTGTACAATTACATAAATTCCGCCCTGAGATGACCAAACTCTGCTGGAGATGCAACAAGGAACTAGGGACACTTATGCACCTTTGGTGGTCGTGTCCACTGATTCAATTGTACTGGTCGGAGGTCCATGACATTATTTCCCACGTGACCACATATGCATTGCACTATAATCCAGCACAGTTTCTCTGACACCACTCTTCCCTCTCCGCCAAAACGTATTGCAAATCACTAGCAATGCACATGATTAATGCCGCCAAGTTGTGCATACCAGTTTGCTGGAATTCAATACACTCGCTCTGAATATATATATATAAATCTGAATGGTTTACTAGACTGGAAAAAATTGAAGATATGGAGGAACTGATACATATTGCTAATGAAATCCCTTAGGAATTCTCTAAAAGGTGGGCATTTGGGACTCATTTCAAGTCCACTGATCGGTTCCATCACTTGACAAAGAAAACGTCCTGATTACATTTTCTATATTAGTACACCCCTCTGGTACAGACCTCCCTGCCAGTATGGAGACCCTTACATGCATTACCTACATCCCCCCCTATTTAGCCTTGAGACAGACTAGGAGCGCTAACCTTGTTGGGCCCCACCCTACCGGACCATAGACTTTCTTACCGTACTAGCTCTCCGCTCAGCAACATCCTTCCCCACTAGCCTTAATGTGTACTTAACATGTTTCGTTAATCTGATCCTTACCAGCACCCCCCTTTCTTCTTCTTCCCCTCCTCCCTTCCACCCCCCTTTTATTTTTCTCTACTCTTCCTTCCTCCTCCTTCCCCTTTCTGTCCTCTATTCTTTATTTTCCTGTCTTTCTTTACTTTTTTGGCAACATCTCATTATTTCCTTATGCTCCCTTACCTCTGGATGCATGACCTCCTTCCTCTATATAAACATTCACCTCGGTCACTAGTATTTTCTGGATTTATGCTTTTACCTACACCTAACCGAAGCCATGAGCATCAGTCTATCATATGGTGGTTGATAATTTGCTACACGTGTAGTAATATAAAGACCTCTTAACCCTATTTCCTTGATGCTACGCAAGACAGATAATTCCTTTGGACTTCTTGACACGAGGTTGTCATCCTGTGTAATATGCTGATTCTGCATAGCTTTGTTGATTTCTCACTTGTTTGCCGCTTTACACCTGTTCTGTAATGCCTTTTGAGAAATGTACACCAATTTTTCTTTTTGCTATGATTATCTTTTTCAATAAAATGTTGTTGGAAAAAAAAAAAAAACCTCAAAAAAGTGTGATGTATAATTTAGTTAAAATGTAAAGTAGAGATGCACCGCTATCTGTTTTTTTACCAATACTTGTATTCTACTCGCCAATACCAACTACTGATACCTTTGCATTTGCATTGCAATTTGAGCCCATACAAAATGAATTTTGTATGGGCTCAGATTGCACCACAAAGAAATCGGTTTTAGGTACTGGAGCATTTGCACGAGTACAATGCTTGGTATCGGCACCAATACGGATACCGGTATTGGTATCGGTGCAACCCTAATGTAAAGTTTAAAAAGAGACAATTTATTCTTGAATATCTATAGGCAATGGTAAATATAAATAGCCAGCCATATGGTTAGGGAACAAACTATCTATGGTATATATATATATATATATATACTGTATATTGAATCTAGTAAACATCATCAGAGCAAGAGTTCAAACTGTTTATTTAAAGAAAAAAAAAAGACCTAAAACACTGTTTTGCAGTTTTTCACACAGGATTGTAATCCTTCCTTGTCATAGACAGGTAGCTTGATAGAAGCTACCTGTGCTTGTTGTCACTTATACACTTAGTAGCAGCAGGATGCTTTTTGTATCAGCTGTAATGATGGGGTTAAAAAAGTAGCCCTTTTGCCCTGGTTCACACTGATGCGGTGTGCAATTTGCAGCATTTTCAGTGCGAATTCCGCACAGCATCAGAATCGCACCCCATTCATGCAAACAGCTGCTGGTGTGTATGTTAAGTTAACAACATCCCGAAAGAGGTCCGCAAAATGTGGTGCGATGTGCAGAAACAGATCGCATAGGTGTGAATACCCATGCCATCTGATTCTAGTACGGCCCAAAAAAGGGTTCTGCACCTTTTTGGTGCGAGTGTGGTGCGATTAGACAAAATGTATGGCTCCAATCGCACCACACACAAATCGCATGTGATTTGCACAGGAATGCGGTACGGTTCCTGTGCGATTCACATGCAATATACCGCACCGCATATATGTGAACCCAGGCTGATAGCACAAAAACAGGTAATCACTGCTAAGGGTTAATTTATTGTCAAACAGTGAAAGTAAGTATCGTCAGTTGCGACATGCTATGATGGTACAATTTGGGGGAGGTAGGGTGTCCCTGGTTAATACTAAACTAAAGTCTGTCCTTTTGGATCCTGTTCATGATAAGTTAGTTTCTAGATACTATGTGGCCTTAGCTTCTTGTACTATTAAATTGGTGGGGAGAGACAGAGACTGATGGTCTGCCATTGTGCCAGAGTTGATGGAGAAGCAGTGCAGGGAGGTGCTTCACACTTATTTACCTACTGTTATTGGATCTATTGATAGAATGATACAGATACGCTACTTGCACCAGACTTATTATACACCTTCACAGTTATTTCAAATGTGGAAAGGGGACTGAGCTCTATGTCACAAGTGTCAGTTATTTGAGGACATTTTTATACATATGATTTTGACATATGATTTTGGAGTGTCCAAAGGTCAGGCCTCTGTGGTCTCAGGTGATGGTGTTTATGCATCATAATTTTGGTTTCCCAAACATATGTAACCCTCTTTCATGTAAAATAGGCATCATTGATGATGAGTAAATGAGTAATGTTACAAAATGAGTCTAAATTGTTTATTAGACTCCTTTTCTTCTATGTGCGAAAGCTCATTTTTGGGATATACTGTATGCAAACACTTTTACTCTTGCTATGTGGAAACAACTGGTTAATGCGGACCTTCCGCTTTATAGAATGACATATGAGGCTTGTGGATGCCCCAAAAATTTACTAAAGTATGGTTCCGTTGGGAGGACCCTGGAGGAGCCCCCAGATGCTTTGATATGATATGGTTGAATAGAAGGGTGGTAAGAATGGGGTTTGCAGACCTCCTGCACAGGATGCATAAAATGAAATCATACTCCAATGGTTCTGTGGGTTTACAATATTTCACTTGCTGTTTATTATTTCATTTGGACTTTTTTCTTTTAACAAAAAACCTTAAATCTCTTGCTAGACAATGGCTTGTATACAGGTCTATGGTTTGTGTATCAGTCCATTATGTTTTGTCATCTATAGTGGGAATCACTATAATTTTATGTACAAATTTGCAGTATGTCACTTATGGGTATGTCATGATATCCTTTGTAATTGTTTTTTTGCTGCCTGGGATTTAAAAGTTTTTTTGTTTTTTTAAAGTAGTACTAAAGGCTGATATTATTTTGCATGAATATAATCAAGTTAAATGTAATGCACAATACTAGTAATGTACTTTAAATTTAATTGTAATGCCTTATATTACCTCCAGTCTATCAGCCTGCAGATTTTCTGGGTTCAGATGCTCATCTTCCCTGACAGGGCCCTTAAAGTGATTGTAAACGTTGGATTTTTTTTTAATAACAAGCATTTAATACTCACCTGCTCTCTGCAAAAGCCTTGATCCTCCTCTATTGGGGTCCCCAGTCAGCACTTCTGGCTCCTCCTGCCTTCAGAGTGCTCCCTTAGGAAGCAGCAAAGTATAATATAGAGTGCTCCAATAGCAAAGTAAAAATAAAAACTTCTGTCTTTAGAATCACTTTAAATCTCTTCCTTCTCCTGCTCATGACTACATGTACTTTAAGGCAATACTCCTCACACATGCACAGATTCTCAGGCACTTACTGATATGTATGAAAGGTGTACAGAGCTGTGTATACTGATGTGTAAACAAATAATGCATTCTGTTTGCAGGTCAACTAATTGGCTAATTGATTATGTCGATTAGTTTTTTCAGCCCTAAACTATTGTAATGGTTAGTAACACTTGCATTTTAGTTCAATAAATTGAGAGCCAAATTAACTATCCTTGAGAAAATGCTAATTTAATAAAAAAAAATCCACACCAAAATTATGTTTATGTTTGTGGATTGAACATTCTCAGCCGAAAATGGTTATGGATAGCGAGTGTTAGATAGTTAAATACACTGATGTTCAGCATAACATCTCCTGTAACAATTTGTGTTTATACAGACCATCAAAGTAAAAGGAGTTTAAATGCCCCTACTAGATTGGTAGTCAGTGGGAATTCTCTTTTTACATTGGTGGCTATTGTAAATTCCACCTTGCATTGGACGTCATTTTAAATTCCTCCATCACATTGGTTGTGGGTGTAAATGCATCTGTTATATTGGTAGTCAATGTTCCATTACATTGGCAATCAGTAATAATTCCCCATGTATTTTAGTGTTCACTGTAAATTAATCTGTTTTGTTAGTAGTCTGTGCAGTTTCTCCTGTTACATTGGTGGCCAGTGTAAATTCTGTGTTGTCATTGGGAAATAGATCCCCATTCATTATTGGTAATTTAAAACAGGAGTTCCTTTGGACGTGCTGTTTTCTGCCCCCCTCTGCACCAAACTATGAAAATAACCTTGGTACTGGCCACATAATCTGACCCCTATACAGAACCAATTCTTTAATTTTTCACACACATTTCAAAGCCTGCATTTTTGGCTTGAAAATCACTTAAAATCCCCATTGTAGTACACACACAGTATAAACTCCAAATACTTTGTACAGAATAAAGGTGAGGTTATGTTCCATAAATAGATATGAAATATGTCAAGCATCAAAGCTGCATACACCAGCAAAATAGTGAATAATTGCAATACACAAAAATATAAATAGGCATTGCTGTAAATGCCTTTAGAACTTATCACTTCAGAATTAGCTATAAATGTGGAATCTAGAATTATTTTTTTCACTCCAGCATGTGCGTCCATTCCTGATATATATGATTTGGTGATCTGATAATGATGATGATATGATGAGATATATGTTGTGCATTCATTTTTTACAAGCACTTGCGTGCCCTATGTGTGCATTTGGGTTAATTTTAATATATGCAGGAACGACAGGGGTGCTTTAAATATTTTTTGGTTATTTGTATTTATTTAATTATATTATAATTTTTTAACACTTTTTACATTTTTTTCCCTTACTTTTATTGTTATCATAAGGAGGTTGTACATGATAGCATTGGGCAGGTAACAGTTACTCTTTATTGACACATCAGAAGTTTATTAGACTCCTGTGTCTCTCCTGCCCTCTGCTTCAGTTGATGAGCACAGAATGTGGTTGATTAGCTTTTTACATGGTCTTGCTGCTGAAATATTGACAACTTTAAACCTGTAAATGCTCAGAGCTAAGTGCTTCCAGGTTCAAACTCTGCAGAGGAAATCAAGGAACAGATGTTCCTCAATGTCCTCCCACTCACCACCACAAGGTTTATTGTGGCCCTGGAAGGGAGCACTACCTTGTCAGTCCTATTAAAATGATTGGGTGGCTCTACATTCCAGATCAAATTTACCTACAAGCTGGGAGCCTGCTGAAAAAAAACAAACAAACAAACTGGCAGATACTGTTGAGCTAGTTTTGACCCTTTTAAGACCTGGACATATTGGATATGCCCAAGCTCCCTGAAGTGGAACTTTAGTTAAAAAAAAAACAAAAAAAACAAAAGTCAGCAGGCTGCTTTCCTGGCTCCACGGGTAGTCCTTCCTTCGGGGACTGATGAGGCCGAGTGATCCTCCTGTCCAGGTCCCAGTCTGTAGGTGGGCCCCTTTCCACTGGGCCCCCTCCCAGGCTCCTGCATCTCTTCCTCTCTCACATCATCCACCCATACTCTCCTGCTGCTGAGCAGGCTCAGTAATACTTAAGGGCTGTCCTGACTCCATGCCAAGTCTCCTGCCTGGAGATTGGTCAGACTCCCCTAAGTTTGCAAATCAGCCCCTCCTCACCCCCATCTACTGCTTCTAGAATCTTCTCCAAGATTCTAGAGCAGGTGAAGGTATCAAGAAACTGATCTGCAGAGCCTCTCAGCCCTTACCCAAATTTGACCCTGCTGACTATTCCTAGGGTGCTGCTCAGTTTTTCTAATAAAGAAAAAAAAACAACAAATGTAACTTGCTCCCCCTGGCTATCTAGAGGGGCACTACAGAAGGTTCTCTAGTTCAATAAAGAGAACTGGAAATGCTGGTAACTCTATTTGAAATTTCAGGTCATTGCACAGGAAGGAATGAATTCATGTTACTCAAGTTTTTTTTATCACATCGACAGGGTAACTATTTTATCTTATCTCCTTCTACAGGGGTTTGGAAGGTCATTTAAACTGCGAATGGACCAGTGATGTATTATTAGGTGTTAACAGCACATGAATACTGTAACTGAATAAATACTGCGGCTTTGTGAGTCACTGAATCCCAGCTGCTAACTGACAGCTTAAAGGAAAACTCTGTACTAAACTTTATATAACATATACAATTGTTGTACAATCTATTTCATAATTAAATGTTTTTGAAAATTATCTTTCTATTTCAATCTGAAACCCAGTATGATTTTCTAAAACTGGTAACAAATTCTAAAGGATCAGGTATAGCAACACTGGAGGCTCTCTTACTCTGATTACAGAATGCACTCAGTAATCTCATTTGCTGCTAATGTCACTTGCACACTGCTTTTTCCAAGCATCTGCACAGAATTTTAGGTATACTTTTAAGCACTCTCAGAACTGTCCTTAGGGTAACTGTGGCAAGGCTATTATTGTCGGTGAGATAATTGCCAAATAGGGATGGATGGCGAGATGCTGAGATACAGCTTTTGTTTCTACAATGCTTTGACTGATTGTGAGATTGTAACAGGCTTACCCTCTTATTTAGCCATCTGTTTGAACAAGTTAATGCAATGTCCTGTCGTGTAACTGAACAACAGAATTGGAAAAAAAACAGCAATAAAGTTTGCTAAAAGACCTGCAATGTATGAAAAATACCTTTTTTTTCTTCTTTTCCACACAAGTGGTGCTTCAGAGTTAACTTATCTGGCTGTTGCATAGTGAGATACATTAACTTCAACAGGTTCAGTGTGGAAACAGCCATGTGCCCCTAAGCCACCACTCACACAGTAGTAGAGGTCTGTTAAGATCACTTTAGCACTTTGCAAAATGTTTTAGAATTCAGCTGTATGACCCAGGTAGTTAACCATGCTATACAGATCCCAGCTGGAGTGGTGCATAACTAACGTAATATTAATAAATATGTATTCTGGGTATCCAGATGTTTTCAAATGTTGTATTAACTTTGAGCACTTTTTTTTTTCCAGCAGAATATGTTATTTCCTGTATACAGCGGTAAGATATTATTACAAATTGCCAAAGACTGAAGAAAAAATGTATGAACTGCTCATTTAATAGTTAAGAACAAAAACAAATTATATAATGCAAAATATTCCTGATGCTTTCATCCCCCAAAACTTCATTATCACCCAACACCAGATTCTGCCTAAAACAAAAAACATTTAAAAAATGTTATTCGACACAGAAAATTATAAAATCACAATACATATAGAAGGGCCTAAAAGCCATACCACTCTTCTAGATCAAACAACCTCATAAAAAGGTACATGTTAAATCCTTCATAAGAATGGGTGCCAATAATCACTTGATGGAATCTTCAATGAGCCTGAATTCTCTATGCGCTTCATTGATTTTCAGAGAAAGGAAGATGCACCTCTCTCGACCTACTGCATGAATATGTGGATGAATGTTGCCCCAGGTAGTGCCGCTCCTGCCAGGCCCTCTGACATGTTTCCCCCTCCCCGGTGTGTGGGGTGAAATATATGAGGCCACATTCATTCACATATTCATGCACTGGGTCAGTAAGCGGTGCTTCTTCTGCTCCTTTCACTGCGGGGAGATCCTTATCTCAGCAGCACTGCAAGTTATGTCTAGATCGCTTCATTGATTTATCAGCTATTTCAGGAGTTGAAAGGAGGTTATCATTAAAAGAAAATAAATGTGATAGATGAGAGTGTCAGTCATAAAGGCCCAAACATCCGCAACATAAAATGCTGCCCCAACTGACAGAGATAGCATGAGGGAGAAAAGAAAAAAGTGGGTACAGCAACAACAGGGAATATATCTTGTCTATAGTTACGGTACATAGTGTAATTGACAATAAAGAATAAAATCACCTCAATGGACCCACAAAGAGAGCATGTCCTCCTCTACAAGGTCCACAAAGGCATCCCTAAATGTCATGTTTCATTTTGACAATCAAATCAGGCGCTACCTTGGGCATCAATGGCAGTAAGTGTTCAAAAAGCTCTTTTGTGAAAGTGAAATGCATTTTGTGAAATGCACAATTGCAAGGCAAAAACAGCATGTCCACAGGAAAGCAGGAGGAAGGCCTGAACCAACAGTCATTTCACGACAATTTTTTACTACCTAGCTGATATGAATGAAATCGACAAACATTACTGAAGTTCTGGGATCAAATATAAACCCTGCTGAAGTCAATTGGAGCTGAATGTTATTTTTTTTTGTAGGGTCAGGAAGGCCCCCCCCCCCCCCCCCCCCACACACACACACACAAAAAGTTCTATATCCAAACATTATCCAAGCATACATCTTAACAGGAAAGGAAGGGGGGCAATCAGTATGTAAAAATCCAAAACCAACTGTCCACCTGTGAGCCAATACAGTGAATTATCTGCAAACACAACCCAAAAATATTCAATAAACATATATTAAATCAAAATTATAGGTTCGCAAACACATTACACCAACTCATACAATGGTGTCAACCAATATATAGATAAATATCGTGCTGCGCTCCTCTATTATTATCATCAAAGACACATGTGTCTTTGATGATAATAATAGAGGAGCGCAGCACAATATTTATCTATATATTGGTGGGCAATCAGTATGTGCCCTTTCTCCAGAACCACACCAGGCCACATACCCTCAACAATAATTGGTAGTTTGTGGGCAATCAGGTGTGATATAGAGGTTGAACTTAGGTCAAATTAACAAGGGAGCTATGATAGCCATAGAACCCTGTTGTTAAACCATTTATTACACAACTGGAAATTACACTTTTAACAAGATGGTGTCTGATCTTATGGTGCAGTTACCAGCAGAAAAGCATTGCACACAATCATAAGAGATTATAAACTGGTCTGCCAGGTCCAGTGGCCAAGAAAAGCACAGGTGTTCAGCACTATGACCAACCAACACCTGAGGATCCACTCCAGATGTTGCTGTACTTGTGACTTAAACTCTATCTTTTGCCCAAACATTTTTAGTCCTGGCCAGAATAGGAAAGAGTTGCAACCCTTGTCAGGGTAATATTGTGCTGCCGGTGTCCCCACTGGGGGATCCACTCTGTATATGGCCATTGTCACCAGGATAGAAAGTAATGGGAAATCCAAAATTTTACAATTGCCAGTGAAACAGGAATAGAGGTGAAATCTTCTAAAGAGAACAGATCATCAATTGGCATCCTTCTGCTTTACATATACTTTAAATACTGCAAATCAGTATTACTCTCTTTTGACCCCCCTAAAAAAAGAGTATTATGTATTTATGAAACAAAACAGTTACCCATCCCATATTATATTGCATCCTAATGCTAAAATCTTGTATATCTAAAACATACTCTTCTCTTTATGCTGTAGTTCATTATAGGCTGAATTGCATATACAAGATTTCTTACATGGGAAATGTCATCTGTAAAATTCTCCCTCCTCTCCTGTAAGCATGAAATGCCATGACATGAACTTTGATAGCATGCTGCATGTGGCCTTTCAGAGTCAGTGAGTACTGCCTGGTATAAACTGTCTTAGTATGCACTCTGCCAGTTATGGACTGTTCATATAAACATGGATACTTATAAATATTTATACCTGTCTAAATCAGAGCAACTTAATACAGACTGGCAAAAAGTGAATATAGTGAAAAGAAATCTGACCCCATTTTATTTATCTTACTAGATATATTACCACCATGTCATTCTCCTCTGCAGCTGATGACAGTACTTGGTACTTACAAATATAGAAGAGATGTGACCTCTTCTCCTGTGAGAATGCTTAGGTGTAGTAACCAGATGCTAAACCTGAGCACAGCTCCATCTTTACCTAGACTGTCGCTCATCCATCTTCTCCAGCCATCTAAGCTAATCTTGACTAACCCCCTCACAACCAAACTGGTGTTTACAGTCTGCCAGATAAAGTAACCAATGACACCACAAAGCTTCTAATGCACCCCCTTGTTATCTCTCACCTCAACTACTGCAACATTGGCTTACTTTCCATTAAATAAATATGAAGGCTGCTATTGATAGCCTCAATTTGAAAATGTAGCTAACTGATATGCTGATCCATTGGCTTTAGCATTTTTTTTTAACTTTGACATGGAATCCAGTGAAAAGACAGGTGTCTTTATCTTGCTTTGGGCTAGTGCATCAAAGTACTAAAGACGGGGGTGGGGTGGGAGGTCAGAGCGAAGATGGCAGCATAAACCAAAGCTCTGCACCACCGCCAGGGATATAACGGCCTCCAGCGACCACCACGAGCAGCGCACCTACCCTCCGGCTCCTATCACACCCGAGATCCCGCAGGTATGCCGCGCCACCACAAAGAATCCCCCCAGCCGAGCAAATTGTCAGGCTTCCTCCCAACCATAAGAAAAGGGCTACAACAAAATGGCAGCAGCCAAAACACGGAGCAGAGGCAGGCCGCCTCGCCGTACAGCCCCAGTGCACAACTGCCCCCAGAATCGGCAAATACACATATAGGGCCACACAGTACCCCATCATCTGATACTTCAACCCCTTCCACCAGGAGCCCAGCAAAATCTAGACCCCGGTTCACACTCAGAGATGAGGAGGACACCAACTGCCAAATGGAGGTGGGTACACAGCAAGGCTCACATGGCAGAAAAGGGTCTCATGCAGACCCTATAAGCGCTTTCCCAACTAGCGGGCAGCCAATAACAGATACAGTGCTGAAGGATATGATGATGTCACTTACAGCTTTACTCCATTCTGATATAACGGCGGGTATGCAGATAATTAAAGGGAAAGTACGGAAGCTGGGAGACAGGGTGACACATGTGGAAGGAAAAATGGAGGCGGTCACCGCGTCCTTTAACACTATGGTTGATGTCCACGCTGCTCAAATTGAAGACATTTTGCGTCCTAATGGCAAAGTAGCAGATTTAGAGAACAGGTCACGATGGAATAACATTAAAATCAGAGGCATTCTTGAATCCGTCCTTTCAAACCAACTGCAACAATATGTGCAAGATTTCTTTTTCGCCCTGTTCCCATCACTGCCAACCGCGGAACTTACAATGGATAAGGTGCACGGGATACCTAAACCCACATACCTCCCCTCCAATATTCTGAGGGATGTGCTATTACAGGTGCACTTCTATCATATGAAATAGAAAATACTGTTCTGTCAACCTTTCCCTGAACAATTTTCCCAGCTCAACTGCTTCCAGATCTCTCCTAATATACACTGCAGAGACACAGACACCTTGCCACAGTGACAAAGGCTATAAGAAACCACAAGATCATGCACCATTGGAGCTACCCAGCCACGCTCAACATTGTTTCTAATGGCGTTACCGTAACAGTGTCCATGCTGGAAGAAGGCTTACAAGCTCTCCATCAAAGGGGCATCATCCTCAAAACCACTGCACCACCTCAAGATATGGCACAACCCACCACAATAGCCTAGGATTGGCAAGTGGTCTCACACAAACGCTCCTCTAAAAAGAAACCCTCTGGAGGTCCTCATGCTTTTTAATGGCACACTTATGGAATTCCCCGGCGGTGGGTGAGAAGTGTATTGTTCCTCATCCCCCCGACAACTCATGGCAATATAAACTGCTCAAGGGTTCAGATGCGAACTCATATTTTTTAGCTATAACACGTACCATTGAGCTCGACTTCTTTTCTCTTTATACAGTTTCCACCACTGTTGCCTCTCCAGTTGCACGTTATCTTCCGGCTGTATTGATATATCCCCTATGTTCTACTGCTCTCTTCAATCCTGAGATATTTTATACCAGTTTATATGCAGAAGCTCTTCCTGACACCAGTCTTAGCTTGGGAACACTCATACCAGATGCTCAACCATTTTCCAAATCCTTCTGCTCCCACTTGTTGTTGGGGACTCCAGTTGCTAAACACAGAGATCCAGATTTAGCCCACTACTCTATCACAACTTCATTACCACTATGTCCTTCAAATTAGTACCTTTAAATGCCAAATGTCTCAACCAGCTAAACGCTTCTCCCTATGGAATGAGGCATCCCGGTTTCCGGCGGACATCATCTGTGTTCAAGAAACTCATTGCCAGGCCTCTGCTACTTGTAAATTCTCACATCGAGACTACCCACACGTCTTCCTGACCAGTGCCCCAGAAAAGAAGAGTGGTGTGATGGTGGCAGTTAAGAACTCTGTCTTTTTCCAACTCAAAGATGTAATTTTAGATCCTGATGGCCATTATATTGTCATCTCTTGTGACATTAGTGCAAAACCATATACCCTTGCATCTATATATGTTCCGAATTCACACCAGTTAAGATTCATAATGAGAGTGTTCAGATGCATTAATAAGGTTAACTATGGGAATCGTATTCTGTGTAGGGATTTCAACCTTGTAGTTGATTCTCACTTAGATATCAGCTCCAAAATGAAACCCTGCATATCTACATTGTGGAATGTGTTTCATGCAGAGGAGGTGTTTGATGTCTGGAGATTCCACCATGCTAACCAAACAGAATACACCTTTTTATCTAGACACAAATCTTACTCCTGCATTGATCTCTTCGCGGTTGACCAGTAGCTACTTCAACGAGTGTCGACCTCTGACATCTCAAACATACAGTAACTTGGTCAGATCATGCCGCTGTCTCAATCATGATAGAAGAACAAGGTACCACTACCCCAATGTATATTTTGCATTGTAATACAAAATTGCTACAAACTCCTAACAGCGCTAAGATACTCTCTCAGCATCTCCGGGAATTCCTTCAAAATAATGCTACTTCAGTGATGGACCCATGTATTGTATGGAATGCACATAAAGCCTTTATGAAGGGAATCCTAATCCAATTAGGGTCCAGGGATAAAAAACAAAATAACTATGATCTTCAAAAATCCACTCTGAGATTCATACCCTTGAAATTCAGAACAAGTTGAATCCCAACACTAACACCAGCCCTTCTTAAATTGCGTAACAAGCTGCTTACTCTACTATTTGACCAATATAACAAATATCTCCGTAATTTAAAAATGCACACTTACGCAAATAGGGCAGGTAAATTTCTGGCACACCAGATTAAAGCCCAAAAAAGCAAAACTAGAACATCTCATTTGATCCATCCTTTATCTAAACATACAATTATAAACCCACAAGATATTGCAAATGCCTTCGCGGATTACTATGGATCACTCTACAATCTTAAAGATGATAAACAAACTCCTCAACCTTCCATCTCGGAGATTAATAATTTTTTATCTTCTTTAAATTTGTTAATCTTATCCGCTGATCAACTGTCTGAGCTCAATTCCCCATTTACCTTGGAGTAAATTGTGAAGATCATAGATGCCCTACCTAGTGGTAAAAGCCCGGGTCCAGCCGGGTTTTCAAAGGAGTATTAAAAAACCTTTAAATATATTTTATCCCCCCACCTTCTTGTTTACTTGTCCAAACCTGGGAAAGGCCTAACCACTCCATCTAACGTTCGGCCTATATCACTCCTCAACTCAGACGTAAAGATATACGCACAGCTATTGGCACTCAGATTGATGGATATCATGCCTGCTCTGGTGCAGCCTGATCAGATGGGCTTCACCAGGGAGAGACAGGCAGCTAACGCCACATGCTGACTTATTAACATTATTCATTATGCAGAGAAGAATCGGCTGCCCTCCCTGCTACTCTCTATTGATGCAAAGAAGGAGTTCGATAGAGTGCACTGGAAATATATGTCCCTTGTTCTGTCAAAATTCTGATTTACTGGTAATTTTTATTCCGCCATTATGGCACTGTACTACTGCCCATCAGCACAGGTCTACACCTCCATCTCAATCTTTCAATATCACCAATGGAACACGATGCCCCCTTTCCCCTTCTATTTTCAATTTAATAATAGAGCTAGCAGCTGAGGCACTGCATGCAGATCCTGGGGCTTCTGGTTTCTCCTTTGGACCTCACCCCCACAAAATAAGTTTGTTTGCGGATGACGTCATTCTGATGTTAACCAACCCATTAATCTCTCTCCCAAATGCTCACAATATACTAAATCACTTCAGCCCGCTGTTTTATTACAAAGTAAACTTTACCAAATCATTAATACTAGGAATTGGAATAAGCCATACTCTGAAAAATAATTTATTGAAAATACTTCCCTATAATTGGAGTAATGAGGGGATCCCTTATATAGGCATCATACACACGCAGGCCATATCCTCATTGGCAGCCGCCAATGTTCTACCTCTGACTGCTAAAACAGATAAATAGCTTCAACACCTATCCCAATTCGAACTGTCATGGGCTTGGAGATTAACTTCCTTTAAGATGACTATTCTACCACAAATATTATATCTGTTTTGCCCCATCTCCATCCCAATTAAGAAAACATATATACAGTCATTATCTAAACTTCTTAAACAATTCCTATAGAAACATAAAAGAGCAAGATGCTCAAATGCTCAATTGATTAAGCACAAACATGTGGGAGGTGTTGGCATGGTAGACGTTCAAGACTATCTTCTCACAGCTCGCTTGAACCAATTGAGAGTTTGGTTTAAGGGTACTGCAGACACACTTTAGTTGGAAATTGATTCTGCTACTTCTTTAATATCTGATTTAAGTATGTTACTATTGGCAGACTTGTGGAAACAATGTGAAACAAGGTCACTACCTCCAACAGTCCAAGCCTCACTAGAAGCATGGCAGACCTTCTATAGTTCATCTAGATATAACTCATATACTAGTAAGGTGCACTTCCCTATTGCAGTAACTGAGATACTAATACCACTAATCTCAGTCCAACGTTTGCTCCGCTGTGGTCTTCAGAGTATAGAAGATTTTTTTCCAATGAAATAGGCTTAAAACTCTGGAGTACTTGGTAGCAGAGTTCAATTTTACTTTAAATACATACTTCACTTGTATATGCTTAGCTTCTTAAACCACCACCCCCTACCCAAAATTCAGATTCATCCCAAAGCATGGCAATATTTCAATAGCGATAAACCTGCAGCTAAAGGCATTTCATTATTTTATAGCCTCCTGCAAGCCAAAACAACCTATATAAAAACAACCTCAATGCAGAGATGGGAGGTGGACCTCAAAATCCATTTCTCCCCCCAGTATTGGCTTGCAGAATTAGCTTACAAACTCCGCAGTAGATGGTATTACACCCCGTATAAGATAGCTAAGTTCTCTACAGACAATTCTCCACTATGTTGGCGTGATTGTGAACAAATAGGTAACATGCTACATACAATATGGTCTTGTCCCAACTTCACAAGTTTTTGGTGAATAATCTCTAGCGTCTTGGCTGAAATGACAGGAATTATAGTTGCCCCTAACCTGGCCTTAGCAATCCTGAACCTAGGAATAGATACATTTCCTCCTATATATTGGATAATAGTCTCACATATTCTGATTGCGGCATGTGTTGTTATCACCAGCAATTGGAAAGCCAACATGGCCCCTTATCCATCTGAGGCTTTAACACTTGTACAACAGAATTATGTTCTTGAACAACTGCTATCAATATGCCTCAATAGGCAAGTCAAATTCATTGCATCTTGGCAGATATGGTTGGATTGGTATAAATCTCAGACTAGGACTGGTATAAGTTTGTGATAATACAATTTGGCTTCTGAATTATAAATGCCTGTTATGTATAAAATACTGGAACAGGGTCTCTTTTCATGTTTATTCTTGTTATCTCTGTATCTAGCCGTTCATTGGCTTTGTTTTTTTTTCTACTTATAATGAAAATATTTCAATAAAAAGTTATAGAAATAAAAAAAAAAAAGTACTAAAGACAGAGTTGTAAAGACAGCAGGTAACTATAATTCCTGGAGGGATAGGTCAGCATTAGCAACCTCTCTGCTCTTAAACATTTTGCCTTAAAGCAGAAATCCAATCAGAAATCACAAGAAAAAGCTGTCCACTGTAGAATGTATTTTCTACCACTAGATGTCCTTTGTCTGACATCCAGAATCATCAGCTCACTTCCTTTGAGCTAAGGGTGTCAAGGACCTGGCCCACCCTGTGACTGGACAGCAATTAGTGATTAGAGAAGATGATGTGCTCATCACCCTATCTCACTGCTTTCTCTTCTCTCTGATTGGCTCTTTACGCTACTTCTCTCTCCCACTCACACATCAGTCTTACTGCAAGTGACTGATATTTGGTAAAATTTAGGTACTTACTCTACTTGCAATACATTTATTGATGTATTCATAAATACAAAGATGCATTATTTTGTGTCTATTATATCTGCCCAAAATTCTTTGTTCTTTTGAGTTAGCTAGATAATGCTGTAATAACCTTTTAAAAATTGACGTTTATTTGCCATATGGAACAGATCATCTGAACATCCATATGGCACTTTAAAACCTTACTTTTTACCTACACGATGCTGCAACACTGGCAAATAAGAAGTTAATGCCACACTAGCAAATCCTTGAAACATACAATGATTTATCTAGACTTTTACAGGTAGGGGTCTGTGAGCGCTTATGACAAAACCAAGTGAGTGTAGCCGTCTCTTCTCTTCCCAAGGCTAGCTTTACTGAGGCATAAAAAGAGGCTTGAAATGCACAGATTCTCTGTCAGTGGGTGAGCAGTGAAGTACGTTCAGCTGTTGGAAGCAAGGTTATGACAGCAGCTTGCTTTTGATTTATTATTCTGAATATTGAATACCAAAGGTATATGCATCGTCATGCATATAATTTAAAAACAGCACAAGTGTACGATTACAAAATAAACCAAAGTAAAATAGATGCTCTCCCACGCAGTCTTTGATGTAAGGAGCTACTTATTGAGAACCAACATGAAATGTTTTTTTTTAAAGTTATTTTGTATTTTCCATAATTATCAACTGAAAACAATGACTGAATTTGAAATAGTTTTAGTGCTGCACAAACAGCAGCAATTTGTCCCTGCATTACCTGAGCATTATTATTGTACAGAGATGTACAGTGAGTGACAATGAAGTGCTTATCTTCACATGTAACAAGTAACAATCTTCGTCATGGCAGGGGAGTCACTATATAAAGCTTATCCCTAGAGTGAAAGCCTATTTAACAGAGACAAATCTCTACTACGATTGTACTGCTTCCATTATTCTTGATTCCTCCACATAAATTTATCTTCAGTATGACATTAGAACAAAAAATATACTAGCTGGGGTAAATCACAGAAACATTGATATGAAAAACAGCCAGAAAACGCGTCAGCCAATGAAAATCTTGCAGCATTTCCCCTTATAGTGTAACAAAGTAATATTAAAAACAAAACAAAAAAACGTACATATATAGTGTATGTATAACCAAACTGTTGTTTTTTTGTTTGTTTTGGATGGTCATTGTTCTGGTTGTTTTTTTCTACAATGTTTCCGTGATTTAGCCCAGTTAGTATATTTTAGTGCTGTGTGCACACTATGGAGAATTCACCCCTTATATTTCTCTTGGTGATCATTATCACCAAAATTTAAGGTGATGGGCAATCTAAAATGTTATAATTACCTCTAAACCAATAGATGAGGGAATATGCTCCAATGGAGACACCTTTTCCAAAGTTGTGTCTCTGGGACAGGAACATCTTCCCAATGAGATATGCGCAGCAAATAAATAAACATAGTTACCCTATCCCCCACCCAAAAAAAGTTTCAGTTTAACATAAACTTGTCTGACAAGAAACAATCTTTAAAAAAACCTAACTGCTTTGTGCACTGACTTAATATTTAGACTAATCCAAGAGCTTAGCACTGCTTTAAGACAATGGCAGTGCACCATTCAAACTGTTTACCAACTGTGACAAAATCAAAGGTTTCTCATTCCCTGCCACACCAAATGACCTGTTGATGTTTGGAAACAAATGCCCATTTGAGCACAGAGTGTGAATTACTGCAACACCAGATCCACATTTCTTTTTCTCAGAAGGTATTCTGTACGAATGATGTACTAAAGGTATAGAGCATGTTTGCTTACAACGTGATTTTTTACTTACTGAACTCCATTCAGTGAATTTTTAAAGTTGAACTCCAGTCAGCTTTAAACATGAGCCATGTAGTGGGTTCCATTCCATTCTGCAATGCAAGGTTCAAATACACATTAGACTAGAGGGAATAGAATAAGCATAAATACTCTCCTTGTTTCCCCAGGAGCCAGTTCTATTCTGTACTCTCTGATGTTCTCTTTTGGGTGGGCAGGCCTGTTTCTGTGTTCACAGACAATGCAGGAATGATGGTCCTGAATTGTATGTGTTGGCAGTTTAGAGGCTGCTACTTGAGGAGCGGCGAAGAGAAGCGGCTTTGTGGGATTGATCAGAGAGCAGGGAGGAAGACTACAGTAGCCAGCAATAAAGTAATATTGCTTATTCCCACTCCTCTAAACTAAATAAGTCTTAAGTAGGAAAGAAACCTAACTGCATGATTAATTAATCAGCCCATATGGAACAGCCTTACACAGGTGGTCATCATTTTCTCCATACATAGCGGTACCGCCCCTTGAAGACATGTGACGAAATGCGTAGGGTGTGGCCTAGCGGATGTGACGTCAGGACGTTCCCTGGGACTGCCGACTGTGAGATCGCGGTGTGCGAGGCTCGTCCCTGCTTTCCTTTAGTGGATGTTTACAGAGGCTGTTCACTGCTGGTGTCAGCTTAGACACCATTTTTCATTACCACTATGTATGGAGAAATGATGACCACCTGTGTAAGGCTGTTCCATATGGGCTGATTGGCTAATTGCAGTTTGTTGCGCCCATACTCCGGATATCCCTGCAGATCATCGCTCCTAGAGCAATTGCTATTTTGCTGATTTATAATTTGATCAGTAGTTAGCTCTGGTGAGTCTATTCATTGCATTTGGTGGTGGATTTGTACACGATTTTTTGATTTACACAAGGTCGCAATAATTACTATCACTTGGATGGTGGTTGGACTTTATTATTATATGGACATTTATTTGTGGTTTTAATATTTATTTTTTTTGTGCTATTATTTTTGTGGTATTATTTAGCGCACTCCTTTATTCATATTTGTCGAGAGAGACCCTAAACCCCGCCTCCCAGCATCACAAACCCCTTAAAGGATCAGGAGACGCTGGCGCCAAGGGGCTCATTTTGTTATATATTTTTTCATGTCCATGTGGAGAGTTGTATACACCTGAATCTCCAAAAATTAGATTTTATTTAAAAAAACTAATCAAAATGCATGTCTACAATTTCTACAGAGATGCCAGAGAGCTTTACAATAGGGAGTACACCAGCTAAAAAAAAAAAAAAGAAATTAGCTCAAGTTGGTTTGTCATCACTTCTCAGTTTAGACAGAAGTTGCTAAATCCTTACATCTCAGTTCTGACAAAAATTGTGCCCCCTTTTCTGCTCAGGAAAAAAATATATAAATATATGGGGTTGATTTACTAAAACTGGGGAGTGCAAAATTTGGTGCAGTTCTGCATAGAAACTAATCAACTTCCAGTTTTGTTTTTTGTTAAAGCTTAATTGAACAAGCTGACGTTAGAAGCTGATTGGCTACCATGCACAGAGGCACCAGATTTTGCACTCTCCAGTTTTAGTAAATTAACCCCTGTGTGTCTTCACTATTCAGTTCATGCAGAAATCCACGTGTCCTCACTTCTCAGTACAGGCAGAAGTCTGTGTGTCCTTATTTCTCGGTTCAGGAAGATGTCTGTGTGTTCCCCGCTTCTCAGTTTTGATAGAAGTCTGTTTGCCCTCACTTTTCAGTTCTGCCACAAGTCTGTGTGCTCCCACTATTTAATTATGCCAGAAGTCTGTGTGTCCCCACTATTCATATCTGCCAGATGTCTGTGTACCCCCACTATTTAATTCTGCCAGAAGTATGTGTCCTCACTTCTTAGTTCAAGCAGAAGCTTTTGTGCCCCAACTTCTAAGTTCAGGAAGAAGTCTTTGTGTCCACACTTCCTGGTTCAGGAGGACATCTGTGTGCCCTTATTCCCTGGTTCAGGAAGAAATCTGGTTGTCCTCACTTCCCGGTTCAGGAAGAAGTCTGTTTGTCCTCACTTCCCGGTTCAGGAAGAAATCTGGTTGTCCTCACTTCCCGGTTCAGGAAGAAGTCTGTTTGTCCTCACTTTCCGGTTCAGGAAGAAGTCTGTTTGTCCTCACTTCCCGGTTCAGGAAGAAGTTTTTGTGTCCTCACTTCCTGGTTTAGGAAGAAGTCTGTTTGTCCTCACTTCCCAGTTCAGGAAGAAGTTTTTGTGTCCTCACTTCCTGGTTTAGGAAGAAGTCTGTTTGTCCCCACTTCTCAGTTCTGCCCTAAGTCTGTGTGCCCCCACTATTCAGTTCTGTCAGAAGTCAGTGTACCCCCACTATTCAGTTCTGCCACAAGTCTGTGTCCTCATTTCTTAGTTCAAGCAGAAGCTTGTGTACCCCAACTTCTCAATGCAGAAAAAAAAAACTGTGCGTTCTTACTTCTCAGTTCAGGAAAAAGTCTGTGTGTCTCATCTTCTTGTGTCCTTACTTCTCAGTTCAGGCAGAAGTATGTATACCCCCACTTCTTGCTTCAAGCAGAAGTTCATCTGTCCTCATGTCTTGATTCAGGCAGAAGTCTGTGCACCCTCACTTCTTGGTTCACCCAGTCTGTGCATCATCAATTTGGGCAGAATTCTGTGCGTCCTCATTTTTCAGTTCGGATAGAAGAGGAATCATCAAAAATATTCTTGACTTTGCAAACACAAATGCCATTATTCAGCTCCCTTTTTACCATAATTCATTCAATTTTGATGAAGCCCCAACACTAGGGTGAAACAAAATGATGTTACTTTCTGTGGCCTTGCCCACCCTACCATGATATGAGAGTCAATGCATACTGTATATCTATGCATTGGTAAGTGGCATTCTCCCCTTGTTTTGTGATGTGCAGATGTCATTGAGTTTTTTTTATCTATGACTAATTCAATGTACACACTGTGGAGCAATCCTCTCGATTTTAAAATATCACAGCAGTTACTATTATTACAATAAAGCAGGTCAAGTCATGGTTGACAGTTCACTGCTACCCATTGCATTGGCCAATACTCAAAATAGATATTTTGAAACTTGAACCCAGTTTTATCTGTTCTGAGTGTTTGGGAATTGTCAATTTAAAAGTTACAAACCTTGCATCTTACAATCTTTGCAATCATCAGGTAAGGGTGAAATACCCATTGTAGACTCCACTACTATTTGCCTAATATTGAACGTGCCATATCTGCCACGACATAAATTTCTCCAGCTTTTGACTTCTTTTGAAAGCAAGCCTGCTGACATGTTTAGAGATAGATGCATATTGCTTTCTACAGTTGATTTTATTATAACATGGCATATTTATTCACTACCTAGCTTGATTGGGTGGTAAGACGATAACTTATTCTGGTCCTTTGCCAGCATTGTCAGATTTAGCCTGGGTTCACACCAATGCAGTGCGGGAAACGCTGCGAATCCTGTGCGTTTCTCGCACCGCATTGTAATCGCATCGTGTTCATGCTATCTGATGTGGGTGTCAATAAGTTAATGACACCCCGAAACAGATTGCAAAACGTGATGCGATTTCCAGAAATCACATCACATGAAAGAACACCCATGTGACACCTTTCAGGTGCAGATTTAAAAAAGGGTCCTGCATTTTTTGGAGTGGATGCGATGCGATTTGAGCCATACAAAATGTATGGCTCAAATCGCACCACACAGGCATTTGCATGTAATTCACAGGAAAGTGGTGCAGTTCCTGAGTGAATTACATGTGGTGTCCTGCACCGCACAGTGTGAACTCAGGCTTAATATGGATGCATATACATACTTTTATTTAAGTTTGTGCGTTTTTGTATTAAAAGTGATTTTTGTGGAGACACTCAAATTGGTTATGTGTCTTCCTTTTTTATTTAAAAATATGTTTCTCGTCCACCAAATAATCTATAGTGATTCTAAAGCTTGGTTTACACCTGTGCGGCAGCAATTTGTCCGGGCATGAGAGCCCATTCATTTGAATGGACTGCCGTGCCCTGGGACACGCAGAAAAGAAGTCCCTGCACTATTTTTGAAATCGCAGTCCACACGGGAACCAAGGTTTCCAGTATGGGTACATTTTCCAGTGTGGGCGGCGGGCAGGAGGCGTCCCACCAATGGGTCCCGCATTTCTCTGTGTGGGTGGTTGCAGCTGCCAGTATTTATGTGGGTCCCACAGTGGCAGCACCCGCTAGCCTCTGTGAACCTAGCCTAAAGGATGGTAATATTTCCTTAACTGTTTTCCCACTTCTTAGAAAAAAAATCCACATGTCCTCCACTGCTGTTTAGCATAGGTGTAACTGAACTGCTTTATTTTGAGCATCTGAAGCCACAGCTGCTTGAAACTGTTCAGCATTTTAGCACAATGCAGCTTCGCCTTGGAGAGCCATTGCTTTGGAATTGGACGGGTCTCTGAGGCAGGTTAAATAAAATTAATTTCCTAAGCTGGACTGCATCTCAGTGGAGGGAAGCTGAGCAATTCTCTGAGCAGTGGTAGCCTCACAGCTGTTTGGGAGCACTGTGAACATGTAAACATATTTTTTTTACCTTCTGTCTGAAAGCTGAAAACCACTTTAAAGGCTTAGCTTTCCTTTCCTCTGCTTAGAATGACTATTTCTGAAAATAGTCTGAAATCACACACAATTTTTGTCATGTTAGAATTTTGGATTGTACCTAAAAAAAAGTCTGTAACAATCTAAGGTTGCCTAACTCTGGTATAATTCATTCAGGATATAATGAGTTATGCATTATTTTTTGGGTTTCTTAAGTCTCGCCATCCACTACAAGACTCATATCTCATCAATATAGTCTCTCTGTTCAAATGCAAAATGGGTGTCATAATCCTTTCACTTCATTCATTAATGACTTGTTTCAACAGCTGATTCACCATTGGCTAAATGTAATTCAGTCTATGTATTATTCCAGAGCATCAGTTCTTTTTACAGAGAAATACATACTCTCAGCACCTTCTCTCATATTATATTTACATGCATTCACATTATTTCCTGCAGCCTTTCTCATATACTGTACAGTGCCTATGTGTTAAGGCCTAAACTATCCCTTTTATTTTATACTCTACGCTTTATCAACATGGACTGCAATAAATCTAAAATAGAACTGAGGGCTTTAACTCCTGACGGGTTTTTTGCCATCTGTGTCCCATTTCCTTTCACTTCCTGTCCTATATCCACAACCGAGAGGAAACCCCTTCAAAGTGAGGGAATCCCTGGTTGTCACCAGAACTAGTGTTCACATTGTAATATTTTTCTCCCATTACTCTTCTAAGGAAAACCAAAAATGTGGGTTTTTCTTTCACTTTCGGTTATAACAGTAAAGATGACAACATTCTGGGGGCACAGACAGTAAATGTGTTCTAATCCCTCTCCACTCTATCTAAATCTTGAAACCAATAAATTGGTTTTAACAGGGTTTAACTTGATCACTATATTTATTAAGTGAATGTTCACTTGATAATAGACTTACTAAGTTACACTTGTGCATTTTAGTGCACATGCCTTAGTGAAATGATAGGAGAAGTACATCCAAAGCTTGTTTGGCTGTACTTCTTCTGTGGATCACAGGAGTGCAGTTTGTGCTGCTTTCCTGTGACTCGTTTTCAGCTGTTAGTGGGCTAAAGCCCTCTGTTGGCTGAAATCACAGAGCTGGGCTGGGCAAAGGTGGCGACCATTTGGTCTGAATCCACCCAGGAGTCTGGACCAGCACCTAGCTCAGCCTCTCAGCTGAGCCACTGGAAGACTGAGCCAACTGCTCCCTCCTCTTCCTAGCCCGGCGCTCCATTAAGTGCTGGAGGGGCAAAGCAGACAGCGATAAATAGCAGTCACTGCTCTCTGCTCAGAGCAGCAGGGAGAACAAAATGATCAGCGGTGTTCTTAGTCTTAGAGCTGGCGACGGACAGATGCAGGATAGGATCAATGCTGCATCCACCTAAGTATAATTTAAAATGAAAAATCCCAAACTTCTCTTTTAACTCCCATGTGCATGTGGGGGAGTTTTGTTATCCCAAGCTGATCATTCAAGCTGACCAAAAATGCCTAACCTGCAATAAGGCCAACTGATGATGCTGGCACTGGCAAGGGAGCTTTAAAATGTTTATATAAATAAAAGTTAAAATAGCAGGGCTATAATATAACAAATGTATAAGTAAGTCCAAGATTATGTGCAAAAATAATTTTCAACAAATACCTAAAAAAACATATAAAAAAAACCTCCATATGTCCAATGTGTTATCAGAACACTGTATATATATATATATAGTACATATATTATTTTTTTCATCTTTAAAGGACAAAAATATTGGTGGCTTTAGTTCACCGTTCAGAAATACTCATGAATTTAGAGGGGTGCTACCCTGGGAACTGTTCCTGGTTATTAAGACTCATGCACACAGAATATTTTAAAAATGCTCCTCTTCTTGGCAGCATCGTTTTGGCAGAAAAAATGCCTGATGCTTGTCAAACTGTCTAATGCTTTTACAAGCATTTAGGCATGTACCATCAAGCGCTTGGGCATTAATTCATTTAATTGGACAAAATAAAAACGTATTCTGGCCATTAAAATGAATTAACGCTCAAGTGCTAAAAGTGCCTAATGTTAACACACAATTAGGCATGTTTAGCTGCGTTTAGCCGCGTTTACACACATCAAGCATTTTTTCTACTAACACGCTGCTTCTCCTGGACGTACTGGCCCTGGGTTTTTTTCCTTCTAGTAAACTATACTGCTACTAAAAACTTCTAAAATTCTATGTGTGCATGGACACATAGGATAACATGGAGGACCATTTGGAAGCAGTAAAAAAAAGGCCAGACACCTCTAAAAGTGACTGCAAAAATGCCCTGTGTGTATAAGGCCTTAGGAATAAGCTGTTGGTTTGGTCTGAACACAGGTTCTTATTCAACCTTGCGTGGTCAAGTGTTTGTATAAATGATAGACTTTCTTGTTCAGTTTTTGTACTGCTGATATACTGTATATGAAAGCTTCCTGTATCAAAGGTTGTTAAGAAAGCAGTGGGGTTTCTTTAGTAAAACTGGAGAGTGCAAAATTTGGTGCAACTCTGCATAGAAACCAATCAGCTTCCAGGTTTTATTGTTAAAGTTTAATTGAACAAGCTGAAGTTAGAAGCTTATTGGCTGCACCTGTTTTAGTAAATCTACCCCAGTGGGTACCAGCACCCACCTTATTCTTAGCTGGGAATCCCCATCTATGTAAACAATTGGAGTTATGGGCAGACAGTGTATTGACATTCTGCATGAGCCTGACATTGCACCTTTTGCTTTATCTGCAAGAAAAATGTGTTTTTTTAAGGCGTGATTTCCTATTGGGAACATCTCAACAAAAATGAAATTTTTCGATGCAGGGGATGCCTGAAATCTAACTCGAATCCTAGTGCAGACTTCGGGGAAAATCAGTGAGCCAATCACACAAGCAGGAAATGATGTTTCTGGAGGCCTTCTGAACACATTATGTGTACAGAACACCTCCAGGTAGTCATATTGCGTTGCATTTTACAGAAAATTACAGCGCTGCAGATTGAAAAGAATATATCATTTTAAATGACATTCAGTTACAATATGACTTGTGTCGCAATTGTATATGCTATACAATTTTTTTGCTATTTTCCCACAAAAGTAGAGTTACCGTTTAAGCCTCATGTGTGGATTTGACATAACATAAAGTTGCATAAAGTGAAAAGCATACAGAATATGTATGTTGTAAAAAGAATCTGTTTTCATAAATTGTTAATGTAACACTAAAGTAAGAATGAGATGGGTTTGAGTAGACAGATGTTTTTGTAATTAAAATACTCCATCTCTCTCTAATATATAGATGTGATCGGGGGGCTTTACTCTTCTATATGAAAGCTCAAAGCCAGCTGTAAATAATGTAGCTGCAATTTTATTTACATCTCAGTATGGTCAATCTGTAATACTTACAGTGGCAGCAGTAGTAGGTTGAATTGGAAAGTGCTTACTGTAACCTATACCCTATTTATAACAGGCTGGATGTAATATACGCATTCCATGCATATTCAGGGTCTATGAAAATGCAATCAATAATATATGTAAGCCACAGTAATATCGGAACGGAACTAAAAGAGACCACTTCAGAGAGTTCCCTTCACTCCTAGAACTATCCTCCTGCCACAAACTTATTCTTATTATATTATTATTATTTTGCAGGTAAAAAAAATATGCATTTATTATTTTTGTCTACAGGTGCCTGGAAAGCAGTAGATTGCTGATGCCATGCAGGTCTCCTGCAGACCTGTCAGAATATCTGCTTGCCGCACAGGATGTACGAGCAAACAGATATTCTGACAGAAAGTTTCAATGAACTACCACGGCGCTCCACAAAACTACAAGCCCACAGCCGCTAAGGCTGTTGGAACTTGCAGTTCATTAATTCACGGAAGTTCATGAATGAATGATGCGGCCGTGTGGGTGGAACCCCTCACGGTCGTGCTTTTTTCAAATTTGACAGATAGTATCGGGAGACTTCTCCCCGTACTATCTGTCAGGGGTAGGGGGGCGGCAGGCATGGCTGCGACTATGGGAACATGTTACATATTAAGGCTGCTTTAACACTGCTTCACTGCAAATATGTGGTAAAAGTGCATATGCATTTTTTACTTACTGTTGATGCGTTTTCGGCATGTTTTCTGTCTGCATTTTGCCTCACATCCACCTGTGAAACTTGAATATATGACTCAACGAACACACCAAAAATGCATCCATGGGTGTTTTTGATGCATCTTCCATCCATTTTTGGTGCATTTTTTTTAAAATGCACCAACACACACATCAAAAATGCAGCAAGCCAGACTCTTCACTGACCAGGTTCCATAGGATTTAAAGGGATGCCTTTTTATCATGAATATTTTCTGCTTTTTTTAACTGAAAAACTGACTAAAAACTGATCAGCGTGAAAGGGCACTAAATCATCTCTTTAAACATGCATACATGGTGAACTGTTAAAGCCCAACTCCAGCCAAGGTTTACATTTTTTATTTTAGTCTTGGACAGAGATGGGAATAGAGTGAATATCTGTCAGGTTCTTAATTACAGCTGTTTGTACCATTGGGACCCTCTCTCTATCAATCCCTCTGCCACAGTAAAAGAAATTAATGGAACTTGGGAAATCAAGACAGGAAAACCCAGGAAAAAAAAAGATTTTCACTAGAACAGGAACTAATAACACATTCAGCACTGTGGACAGCTCCTCTATTGCATGCACCAGCATCGGATAAGCTGCTACATAGTTGCATAGCTGAATAATAGGTTGAAAAAGACACAGGTACATCTAGTTCATTTAAAGTAAAGCTAAAGTTCCACTGTTGTATGCAGCAAGCAGGCAGGATTTTATTTCCGAAGCGACATAAATTGTCTCTTCTGAAAAAAAATACACTTACCTGCCTTTTCACAGCATCATTTGATATGTAAACTGAGCAGCTCATGTGCAGCTCTGCTTACAGCAGCCAGCCACATCCCCAATGCGTCAGAATGATGGCTTCCTGTCCTGTCGTCTGATAATGGCACATGTCGAAACATAGGCAGAGCCATGTTCTGAGTGAAGTTCCCTGCCCTGAGTCCACTTTGTCCTACAGCCTGTGGTTTGCGGCTTGAGCCAGCGGCTTTACTTGTATATGCCCATACCTCTTTAGTGTCGGGCATGACACACAGCAATGTGAGTGTACCTATGATGGTTTTTTTAATAAAGAATAGATTGTTTTACGCAATGAAGCCTTCCCTCCTGTTTTTTGACATGTTGACAAATGGTCTGAAATTAATGAAGACAGTGGATCTATTAACTTGTCGTTGGCTGTTGAAGATTGCATAGTGCAGGATTGGAAGTGAATTGCATTATGTATGATACCTTTCAAAAGAACACATTTTTACTTTGTATTTAAAGTTGTGTTGAAAGAGGAGAGCCATTTACTTGAAGAGATGAAGGACACTGGGTGTTTGACATCACAATTTTAAGCAAAGAGATTTTTTTGTACAAATGTATTTCATTATATATATATATATATATATATATATTATTGTTATTATTATTCAGGATTTATATAGCGCCAACAGTTTGCACAGCGCTTTACAATATAGGCGAGACAGTACAATGACAATACATTTCAGCACAGAAGGAATAGGAGGGCCCTGCTCGTGGAGCTTACAATCTAAAGAAAGGGGGAGGTGATACAAAAGGTGATAGCTGCGGGGGATGATCTGGCGGAAGTGATTCAAGTACAGTTCTTAGGTGGAGGTGGGGTAGGCTTCCCTGAAGAAGTGAGTTTTCAAAGATCGCCTAAAGGCAGACAGGGTGGGGGCTGACCGGACATGCTGTGGTAGGGAGTTCCAGAGGATGGGAGTGGGTCTGAAGAAGCCCTGGAGGCGAGCGTGGGAGGAGGTGATGAGGGAGCTAGAGAGGAGGATATCATGGGAAGAGCAGAGTGGGAGATTTGGGCGATATCTGTGGATGAGGTTGGTGATGTAGCTAGGGGGTGTTGTGGATGGCTTTGTAAGCTGTGGTTAGTATTTTGAATTTTATATGTTGGATTAGTGGACGCCAATGGAGTGATTGGCAGAGAGGGGCAGCAGTCGCTGATCGGTTGGTAAGGTGTATGAGTCTAGCAGCAGCATTCATAATAGACTGAAGGGGGGATAGCCTGTGTAACGGTAGACTAGTGAGGAGGGAGTTGCAGTAATCAAGGCGGGATATAACCAAGGCGTGGATAAGTTGTTTTGTGGTGTCGTTGGTCAGGAAGGGGCGGATTTTGGAAATGTTCCGGAGGTTGAGATATATATAAAATTTATTTTGCAAATATTGCACCTGATGGTGGACATTAAGGACTTTTACTGTTTATTCTGTTTATACTGTTTACTGTTTATTTTGATGTAATTATTATGGACACATTGTTTGTGAACTGAGCTGCACAATATTTTGAAAGTGAATATTTTGTTGATACATTTTACATAGTATTATTTTAACATGTTTTCTTGTTTTATGTAGTTTTTAGGTAGATTTTGAGAATGGTCATACACATATGTGTTTCTTTGTATACTCCACAGTGAGTTTAGTGACTGCAGCTGCATAATTATTTATTATATCTTTGGCGTGGAGCTTTTTCACATTTATATTGTCACTTTAGCTAATCTTTCCTTCTAAGGTCCTACAAGTTTCCTATCAGTTTGTTTGGCCTTCTCTGCACTTCTCCAGTTCCCCGATATTCTTTTTGTGAACTGAACTGCATGTTCCAGATGATGTCTGATAAATGATTTGCAAAAAGATGTCTCTCTCTCTCTGGAGCCTATACCTCTTTTAAGAAAGTATATTGCTAGCTTTAGAAACCAGCTACAAAGAAGCTTAGCTCATTCCGCGCTATTCTCTGACTTGAATGATATGTTTTCAACAAATCTGCAGTTGAAGCATTCTCCTAGATAATGTACTAGTTAGGTAAGGTAAATTTAGTTCTTTTGGCTACTCTGTAATCAGTGGAGCAGCTTGTGATTAATTTGGGCTGTTCTGGGCACAGGTACTTCCTTCTGGAAGTAGTATATTCCTTAGAAATATAGGGATCTGGGAGAGTCAAATGTACAGACTGAATATTTATGTGGTCCCAGTCAATCCCTGGGGGAGGCTGTCCAGTAGGTGGCTGGGGAGTGCATACAAAGTCTGAGGCCTAAGCAGCTGGAGTTTTTGGCCAGGAGGAGATGTTCCCAGCCTGAAGGGTTGCTGCCCTTCTGGGCAGTCAAGCTGTGCTTTTCCATTTGCTCACTGAGGTAGGGTAGAACTGGGGCATCTGTTTTAGTGCTGATCGAGGTCCCTGCTGTGTTAGAGCTGGGACCCTATTCTACTGGACCTTGCTGGAACTGATTGAGGGATTTCACTGAGGATCCAGTCTGCAAAGTTCACTGAGAAATGTCTGGCTGATATTGGAAGAAAGCACCCAAGTATCCAGGGACATTTGTCAGTACAGACCTGTGTGTAAGATTCTAGTGACTGAGTGCTGCTACTATCCCTTTTTCATCAATTCCAGATTCTGCTCAAGTTTTGACATAACCTCTGGTGTTCTAGTGCAGCTCAGTCCCATTGTGACTGCTGCAAGGACTGTTCGAGGACGTTTTAACAAAGTCAGAAGTCTCCTTGTGTTACTACATTGTGTTACTGGAGTATCCCACAGCTTCCTCATACCAAGTTCAACTAGTAATAAGGCATAAAAAAGGATATCTCTAGACTGTTTATTGAGCCAGGACAGTGACTGAAACGGTGTACCTAGCTGCTGATACACTAGTTGGGGAAAAGATGCTTTGTACTACTCAGCCGGCCCTGTTGTTGTTGAGCAAAACACAACACATATACAGTACATATATCCCTTTTGTAAAGCACTGGGGGGATTTACTAAAGCTGGATCATGTACAATCTGGTGCAGACCTGCACAGAAACAAATCAGCTTCCAGGTTTTATTGTCAAAGCATTAATGAACAAGCTGAAGTTAGATGCTGATTGGTTACTATACACAGCTGCATCAGATTCAATGTTTTTTCACTCAAAAGTAAGAAAAAACAAAATGTTCTATTCCTCTTATATGTTTTTTTAATTTTCTTTTTTTTTGCCAGCAGTTTGCCTTTAACCTTATACTTTTACCTGTTGTCTTCTATATTATTGCACCCCTTTATCTATGTTACATTTTGATCTATTTCAGAGCTATTTTGTAAATATCCTCCATTATAGCTCTTCCTTTGTCCATTTGTCAAATTCTTAGGAATTCTCCCAAGGGAGCCTTGTGTATTTAAAAGTATGTCAGGTATCTATTTAATGATTGTCAGAATGTCTTTTTTTTGTGTACAAATCACATAATTAATTAGATCACCCAGGACAGGATATTTCACAGAGGCAGGAGCATCATTCCTCCTTCTTCTATAAATGATAGATAGCAATTTAGCAGCAAGACATCTGGATTGCTTTATGAAACGAAAATCTCCTACTGGCTTTTTGCCTAATATCATTTCAAGTCAAAACAGGGGTAATTGATGGGCAATGGGTAACATTGGATGGACAACCACAAGAACAGAGGGATATATTCATGAGCTAAATTACTGCGTGATTATAAATAATATTATGTACTACAAGGATTTTGTGAACAGGAACAAGTACATCACATCTTTGCCTGGCAGCATAGAGATTAGATTTATGATTTCCTGAACACGATATGATTACAATAGCCTTACCTTGTGGTCTATGCTGAAAGGATATTACATGGTTTGAATATTGCAAATTAAAAAAAATTGCATAGGGACAGCCATAAGAGACCATTAAAGAGTACTGTCTGAGTATCAAACAACAGTTGCCACAGATGCAATAAAATGATATTAAAGCATCAGATTTTTTAAACTAAAATAACAAACATGTCATACTTACCTGCTATGTATGATGCTTTTGCTCAGAGGAGCCCTGATCCAACTCTTCTCGGGTCTCCTGCCAGCGCTCCTCCCCTTGCCAAGTGCCTACCATAATAAGTCACTTCCTATGGTGGTCACTTGTGCTGGCTCACTCCCGAGCTGAGCAAGCAGACACACAGTCTGCTTGGCTTTGCCCCCCCTGCTCATTTTGCACTGGTTTTTACTGACAGCAGCAGGAGCCAATGGTTACCGCTGCTCTCAGCCAAGCCTGTGAAAGCCTGAGAGGGGAGAAAAGCTGCTGCTGATGTGCACAGTGCTGGATCAAGATCGGGGTTATGTGAGTATTTAGGGTGGAGGTTTTTTACCTTAATGTAGAGAATGCATTAAGATAAAACACTTTTTACCTTTACAACCACTGTAAGACAAAACTTTACACCTATGATGCCTTGTTCTCTACTTGCATGGAGATTGTCTGCTATATTATTATTATACAGTATTTATAAAGCGCCAATGGTTCGCTCAACACTATATGAAATTTCTCATTAATCTGTAGAATATGTTGTAATCATTTATCGTCCACCTTGCTCTTAGAGTACTTTTTAGAGTTACAAAAAAATTTGGAAAAAAATATTTTTTATTATGGCCTTCTGTGCCTCACTTCCTTTCCCCGGTTGCTCTAGTTACAGATACAGGGAGTAAATAGAATTTTCCCCATAGGGACACAACAGTCTTACAAAATCTAGCCAAGGAAACCCTTTCCAACCCTGTTAAAAAGGCACTTTTACTGCTTTCTGTATAGTGGGAATTTCCACTTCCCTCCTGTACCAGGCATCACAAATCACAAGAAAATTGAGGAAAATTCTTCTAAATACCAACATAGATAGTAATAAAAATGTGAAAAATACTGTGTTCAACATTAAAAAACTTTGAAGTTCTACTTTAAAGACGTCCAAGGAAAAAATATCTGTACAAAAATTTTACACTGAAAAACGACCTTTGTTTTCTTGCATGTCCTATAACAGCCCCTATGTGTGAACTTATGTAGTGACATTTTTGAAGTAGGACATCAATTGGTAAATAGTGAGATTGTCAGGATGCTCACTACACAGTTGAAAAAATTGGTTATGCTTGCTTTATAGGTTTCACATTGAGACAGGTTAAATATTTATGTTTGTAGAAGATTTGCCAGAGGTCCAATTTTTCAGACTTTTGATACTCAATTGCAAAATGTTTATCTTCATTCTGCCTTCAGGCTCGTCATATTAGAGGTCAGCCAACACCTTGCATGTGTTTCAAACATCTATTATGTCCTGCTACCCCCAAGGCGCAGCTAATCAATAGGACTGATATCATTATGTACATCCTGATATAAAAATGTAGGAAACTGCAGAAATCACTGTTCAAAGGGTGCTGCAGGGAAATAGGGAATCACACAACCTGAAAAGTGTCATTCTTTTTTCAAGCTATACAGGACATGGCAGTATTACGAGCAATGGTGACAGAAAAAATAGGCAGGGTGTGTTTAAAGGGTTACTCCACTTTTGTGGGGGGAAAAAAAATCACACAAAAAAAAATCTAGCAAAAAATCTATACAATTACGACACAAGTCATATTGCACACAAGGCAATTAAATTTTATTAAAAAATAAATTTCCTTTTCCATCAGCAGTGCTGTCATTTTCTGTAAAATGCAATGCAAAATGGTTACCTGGAGGTGTTCTGTACACAGAATGTGTACAGAATGACCCCCAGCACCATAATTACCTGCTTGTGTGATTGGCTTCCTGATTTTCCCACAAGTCTGCACTAAGATACAAGTCAGATTTCAGGCATCCCCTGCAAAAAAATTCATTTTTGGTGAGATACTCCTGAAGGGAAATTTTATCTAAAGCGATGCTGACCCAGCAACTTTCCTCATTAGAGCCCTGCAGGTGCAGCAGCTGACTGACAATTAGCAACCACTCATATTCCCATTCATTTTGCACATGGAGACAAACAAACATCCATCTCTTTCTTCAGAATAACACAAGGCAGGAATCTGCAACAACGTGTGTTAAAATCCTTGCAATATACATAGATCACACAGAGGGGAATGTTTTCTTTTTTTTTTAACAAAAGTGGAGTTGTGCTTTAAATATGGAGCAGAGAAAAAAACAACCTATAGAAAGTAATTAGGAGAATTCAGAAAAAGTGTGCTTGTTTCTTTTTTTGTGCAAGCAAACAAGATTTTTAATAAACATATAAAAATGTACATTGCATTAGCCACAGTAAAAGTGAAAGGGGCCTTAATTACCGCATTTTTCGCTCCATAAGACGCACTTTCTTCCCCCCAAAAAGAGGGGGAAATGTCAGTGCGTCTTATGGAGCGAATATGGAGCTCTGCAGCTCTGCAGTGGGACCTTACCTGTTCCTCTATCCAGCGGCGCGCTGTCTTCCCGGCTCCTGTAGTGTGCTTGACAGCCGGGTGCCAAGTGCGCATGCGCAAGAAGCGGTGCTCTTTGTGAATGGTAAGGCGGTACCTGGGACACATGACAGATCCCAGAAGCATCCGGCTGTCCGCCGAGCGCCCACACTACAGAAGCCGGGTAGACAGCGCGCGGCTGGATAGAGGAACAGGTAAGATCAAAGAACAACTCCGCGGAAGTAAGAGCGGGTACCTGTCAAATTGAGGTACCCGCTCCCCCCCTCCCCAAAGGTCAGCAGTCATCTCCTGTACTGTCCGCAGTCTCTGGTCATCTCCTGTACTGTCCGCAGTCTCTGGTCATCTCCTCTACTATGTCCACAGTCTCTGATCATCTCCTGTACTATGTCCGCAGTCTCTGGTCATCTCATGTACTATGTCCGCAGTCTCTGGTCATCTCCTGTACTATGTCCGCAGTCTCTGGTCATCCCTGTACTATGTCCGCAGTCTCTGGTCATCTCCTGTACTATGTCTGCAGTCCATTAGTTCAGAATTTTTTTTACCTGTTTTCTGCCTCTAAAACATAGGTGCATCTTATGGTCAGGTGCGTCTTATGGAGCGAAAAATACGGTATATCAGCATTTATTATTTCACAAGTCAGTGTGTGCAGCCTATTTTGTAGTTTAGTGGTTACGTGGGCACAGCTAGCTTCAGATCATTCTGACATTGTTCTATAAATGATATTTGCATTGCATAGGGTTGCAGTGAATTAGATTTGTCTGCACTGCCTAACATTCATTTTGCATCTGCATGCATTGTAATTTGCATGTTGTCCTCAAACATCCTTAGTTACATTTCTCCAAATCTATCAGCTGAGTCAGAGCATTTTTAAATTGTTTAGCCTTATAGGATTTTACATGGCATTTTGGAGAAAATGTTTTTTTATTATGGCCTTCTGTGTCTCTTGGGCAGATTTTCCCTCAATTCCTTTTCCAGGTTGCTCTAGTTACAGATACAGGGAGTATATTGAATTTCCCCCATGGCGACACAACAGTCTTACAAAATCTAGCCAAGGAAACCCTTTCCAACTCTTTTACAAAGGCACTTTTACTGTTCTCTGTATATTGGGAATTTCCACTTCCCTCCTGTACCAGGCATCCCAAATCACAAGTTCATTGTTCATTGTTCTATAAATGATATTTGCATTGCATAGAGTTGCAGTGAATTAGATTTGTCTGCACTGCCTAACATTCATTTTGCATCTGCATGCATTGTAATTTGCGTGTTATCCTCAAACATCCTTAGTTACATTTCTCCAAATCCAGCAGTTGAGTCAGAACATTTTTAAATTGTTTGTTTAAGGCCTTATAGGATTTTACATGGTATAATTTTTAATAAATACTCCACTCAAATTATTTAAAACAGTCTGAAAAAAGTGATCACATAAATGGGATCCAAGTTGATTGGTTATTGATCGTTAGTAGTAATTGGGATTTGTCAGTGACAGTGTGTTTCCCCAGCTTGGAAAATAGGGACCTGTGTGTAAAACGGAGATAAATGTTTTCCTGGTACAGGTATTATCATGCTATGGAACATTGAACTGCAGAATACAGCACGAAGGAGATGACCTTTTGGTACAATTTGCAATGTGTGGCACATCTTTTCAATGCAAGACAGATTGGACTATTGTTTGTGCAAAGCAGTTTTAGACCTAATTTATCATTGTTCGTTCATAATAATTTTTAAAAAAATATAAGTAACATTCTGTAAAATCCCAAGCCAATAAAAAGTCATCCCTGTGTTTGAATTAGTGCATTTTGTTTGTTTTGTTTTCATTTTATTCCTTGTATCTAGTATTCTGCGTTTCTACATTCAACTACCAAAGAAATACATTTTAACAAGAATTGGTTCCCGCTGCTGGATTCCACTAGAGTGTCACTTTCTTCTTTTTCCTGAAATATTCAATACAATGTATTGAATTCTTCCATTATTTTACAGTTACTTTAACAATGATGTTTAGAGAATTGAATTTGACAAAGTATGATTCCCAGCTGGGAAATGCTGGGGACTGCTGGAGTAAGTAGACATCAAAAAAGCACAAGCCACCAGCCCCGGGGACAAACAATGTCGTTTAGGCTTACTCTTTGCAATAAACATTTTCTTATGCATTATTCAGTTCTTGTTCACTATAAATAATAATAATAATATTACAAATTTTACAGACTTGCAGGGAAAATGCTAAAATTTGAGGGGAAACAATGCTTTCCTCAGTTTTTCTGAAGAAAAAAAATAGCTTAGCAATATTTTAGATTGGTGACATTCAACTGATACCCCCTGTAGCTAACAGCTAGTTGTCTACATTATGTTAATTATGGGAGATGGCCAGCAAAGGCTGGGGAAGAGGCTGGGGAAGAGAATAATTGTTTGTGTCACTTTTTGGACCCAGCCTACCCACCATGTGATATATATATATATATATATATCGGGGGAAGGCTGGGTCCTAGAGTCTGGCCCGCTCAGGAAGGTGTAGCAACTGCTGTGGAGCTCCCAAGAGGGACTGCTGCAGCCTGCAGTCTGTTGGAAGACACCAGGAGCCCAGAGAATCATCAAGCAAGGAGAAGCTCCACCTTGCTAAAGTATGCCTGGACAGCCTAGTTGAGATAGTCAGGGAATGTTTCATTGAATGTTCATGTTGGTCTGTGTTAAAACAATAGTTAGTAAAGATGCATCAACTGTTCTAAGCTTGGTCTGAAGTTATTGTAAAGGGGTGCACGATGGTCCCTGGTGTATAAAAGAACTTGGGCCAGTAAAGCATATATGGGGTATGAAGTACATCCATGACAAGGAGTTAACTTGGAAGGAGGAGTGGAGGAAGTAGCAGTTGCCATGGATAACCAAAATCTAGTGGAAGGTGAATAGCAGCCTGTCATGAAGCATGGTGACTGGCATGTTGGAGGGTCCCCTCATAGCGAGGGAGTCGGTGTTCTGGCTTCCTCCCCAGCAGTTCTGGCTACAATAATCATTTCCTCTCCAGGACTGCTCCCTAGAGACTCACCTGCTCTGCAATCCAACTTCAGTTCTCTTTTGGGTTGAATAGCACCCAGCATCATTCAACCTACTTCCTCTGAGTGCTGGGTCGCATGGACATACCACCCCCATAGCTGGCAACATCATGGCTCCCCACAGTCACATCATAATAATGCAAAGAATGGCATTGAGGACAGCCAAACAGCCAATAAGAAAAAGAAAAGGACAGCACTTCTTTTGATTGACCCAAAGAATTTTTAAAAAAAGAATAAGAAAATTTAAAAAATACATGCTTGGGGCATCCAGGTGGATGGGGTGGAGGGCAGGGGACTATGTGACAACGTATTGGTCAGGACCCTGGGTTGTTAGGGAGACGGCACCTGCCAGCGTCCTAACAACCAGTGACTTATTCCTGCCTCACACATTTTGCTGACAGACAGGGATTTCTGACTCACAGGTAAATGTAAAAAAAGGAATGGGAATAGTGCAAAAAATGCAATGAGTCTCTTTAAGAGACCACATAAAAAACACATGGGTTTATCCCCAAATTTCATACCAAACTTTTTGTGTCTGGTGTGGTTTTCAGAGGAAAACAAAAAATGGGTTCCTCCCAAATCTATTCCAGTTTATTACCTGAGCATACAGCCTGGCTGGCCAAGAGAGCAGCAGGATATTGTACATAACCAGGCCACATGCCCTCAACATGGGAAGGTACCTTTCCAGGGAGGACCTCACTAGCAAGGCATCTTGTCCTCATGTTGATGAGGACAAGGACCTCTTCCCAACAACCCTAGCTTTGTGGATAACTCTGCCCCTTTGTTCACATCCCGGCAACAGGGGCCGGGAGATGTTAGTTGGTGAGAACGATGTGATGGGATCAGATGTGTTGACAGTTTTTTTTCTTTCGGCTGGTGTTGCTGATCATGATGTGGATCTGCATCCTGGACAACATGATTGATGGTGGATTTACATTGTAAGACAGTTTTGGAATCCAGTATACCCCCTGTAATGGAGCTTCACACCCACTGGAGCAAGGTTGTCTGGAAGAGACCCCTGTCTTTATCAATATGGGTACATGGTGCTTTGCCAAGGAATGTCCCCAGGTAAGGTACCCCATTTAGGATGCATATGACCTGGTAAGGTTCAGCAGTTGGGGGGAATACACTCATGCTTTTTTTGTTCCTTGTCTTTGCTATCCCCCTTAAAATCCTTACCTTGGGTTCTTTCATGGAAATTAAGGGAAACCCATACCTTTTTTATGTTTTATTTTTTTTGTCCCCCTTAAAATCCATACCAGACTTGAAGGACCTGGTACAAGTTTTGGGAAGACTACACCATTTTTTTTACACTATCTCCAACCCTTTTGTTTATATTTACTTGCCAGCTGGAAATCTCTAGCTGAAAGCTGAATGTACCAGTTGGAGATGAGTCACAGGTTGTTAGGACACAAGCACATGCCAGCTCTCTATGAATCAGGATCCCTATGCAGGAAGCTGGCAAATTTATCAGTGGTAGCACTACTAAAAATGCACTGCTAAATCTTTTACCTACTGCATCTGGAGGTTTCAGTCAAACACCCATTCAGCCGTTTGCACAGAAACCTCCATACACTTTATACACAGTGCAGTTGTCTCCATAATATTATTTCCTCTTTTGCTCAAATGTTCTTAGCCTACACTGTTAGGCTATTTTTTCTATTGATTTAACTGTTCTGCTTGAATGTTCTTAAGGATATTTTCTCATATGATCATATTTTAAGAAATCTTAAAGTTGCCCTGTGTTTTTAAGTTAGCAGACAGCCGATGACTGTCAGTCACTGGCTCTCTGCTTTGCCCCTCCAGCATTTACTAGAGCTCTGGACTGTGGAGGGGGCAGTGTGCTGAGAGGCTGAGCCAGCTGCCAGTCAGCTATCTGAGAAGACCCTGACATTAATGTTGGGATCCATGCAGAGCCTGGACCAACTCTGTGACCTCTGAACCTGGGACACAGGAGTGCAGAACTAAGTGCACTCCTGTTACCCAGAAGAGAAGTATGGTCAAAAAAACTTTGGCCTAACATCTCTTTCAAATGATAAATTTAAATCTAAAGTATTCAAAGCACTTAAAGTGGACCTTAACCCATTGCAAGTATGTTTTCTCTTCATCCCCTTCACCCCTTAAAGAATTAGAAAATGTTTTTGTTTTTAATAAAAGATTTCCCATTTTTTGTGTTGCAACATATCACTGGATTCCTTTCCTAGGCAAGAATTACATTAAGACACTCTGCTGCCTACTGGGATTGTGACGTTACATCTTAGGAGGCAGTGCTTCACTCTTTGGTACCTGGCAGAGATACTGCAGCTCTCTGCAAGAATTATATAAAGACACTCTGCTGCCTACTGGGATTGCAACATTACATCTTAGGAGGCAGTGCTTCACTCTTTGGGACCTGGCAGAGATACTGCAGCTCTCTGCAAGAATTATATAAAGACATTCTGCTGCCTACTGGGATTGTGACGTTACATCTTAGGAGGCAGTGCTTCACTCTTTGGGACCTGGCAGAGATACTGCAGCTCTCTGCAAGAATTATATAAAGACACTCTGCTGCCTACTGGGATTGTGATGTTACAGCTTAAGAGGCAGTGCTTCACTCTTTGGGACCTGACAGAGATAATGCAGCTCCCTGAAAGAATTACATAAAGACACTCTGCTGCCTACTGGGATTGGGACGTTACATCTTAGGAGGCAGTGATTCACTCTTTGGGACCTGGCAGAGACACTGCAGCTCTCTGCAAGAATTATATAAAGACACTCTGCTGCCTACTGGGATTGCAACATTACATCTTAGGAGGCAGTGCCTCACTCTTTGGGACCTGACAGAGACACTGCAGCTCTCTGCAAGGTTCCAGATACCAGAATCCAACAATATCGGTGTGCATGGACAAAAATCCCCCTGCAAATGCCTAGGCATGCAGCAGAGACCTGTGATACATATGCACACATGTAGATATTTAAATATGGTGGTGCGGAAGAAAAATGTAGGGAGGCGAATATTACACGGGTGAATTTCACTTTTAAATGGTGAATGTGAATGCAGTATGTTCCAAAGAGCTATTGTAAAGAAAAATATATGAAGATGTTTTTTTCATGACTGGAACCATTGTTTTCAGATTGTACTGCCTCCACCCTTCTTGCCCAGTGTTTATATTAACCACTGTAGCTGTTATTTGGCTGGAACATAAGATGATGTTGGAAGGCAGGGAGGGAGCCTTTGCTGCACTACTTCATAGTGGGGGGAGATTTACTAGAAGTGGAGCACACAGAATCTGGTGCAACTGTGCATAGTAGCCATTCAGATTTGAACTTCAACTTTATCAATTAAGCAAAATAAAACCTAGAAGCTGATTGGTTGCTTTGCACATCTGCAATAGATTTTTTTAGTAAATCCCCCAGTGCATACTGAGCATCCTAACACATGATCTGCTTTCCCATTTTACAAATAGCAATCTGTGGGTAGGCCAGAGCAAGCTGTAGGAACAGTGGCTAATGTAAACATAGAATTGTGACCCTGTAGGCAGCACAGTCAGCAAACAGGAGTTTCAATCATTAAAAGTATACATGTTTAATACATATTTTTAAATTTACAGCATTAACCAATTCAGAACTGTAATTATTTAATCAGCACTAGAAGGCCCATTTTGGTTAGGTACAAGAGCACTTTTGTGTGACTTTATTAAATAACGTGGGTAATGTAGCCACTTGTATCCTTGTTGCTATTAAACTAGAGATGTCATAATTGTCCCTAAAAAACTGTCTAGCAAAGCTTGCTACTAATTATAGTTTGAAAACAGTTGGAAAGCAAATTCTCTAAGCTATTGCTATTTAAATGTTTTTTCGAGTTTAAAAAAAACAGAAAAGAAAGAACAATGGACCTCTTTTTGCTGTAGGCTTTTCCGACAACAAAAACTTTAGAAACAAAACAGCAAAATAACCACCGTTCTATAAAAATGATCTGAGATGGAAGTGTAACCATAAATTATTAAGCACCTTATCCTTAAGCTGCCAAAAATACCCCACAGCACAGTCGTATACATGGCAATTTATTTCATGAATACCCCTTCTACCACATTGGCAGCATATTTTTCTCTTTCCATTGTTTTCCTACTGGGGAATTAAACAATAATCAGTATGATCTCTGTACATATGAATGCAAAACTGTAGGCTTCTTGATTCAGTTCCTGACACTATTCATTACTGGCTGTAATTTGCAATGTGAAAGCATTGTGCTGAAAGAAGCATATTCATAGAGCATGCTGTTCTATAGCAATGGCTGTGAGATGTTACAAAATGATAACATAAGTCTGTATCCAGAGCTATTTCTTGTCAACATGCAATGAGGCTATAGTGCAATCAGTTATCAGACACGGCTGTGGTATCGCTATTGAATAAACTAGATTTCATGTATCATGTTAGCCATCTCTTCAAATATAAAACACCGTACATAGGGGGTAAAGCACTTTATATATCATGGTTCTTAGAAATAACCAGAGGCGTAACTACAATGTAAAAGCCACAAGGCCCTGAAGCAACATCTGAATATACTTCAATCAAAACTATTCAAGAGTGCTGTTCTGCCTTTGGCATAACAATTTTCTATAAAACAGGTTGAAGTCTATTTTCTTATTTCCAATAAGAGGCTGATAGTATGTTTAGTTATCCATGCAATACTTACTTCACATAAGCATGCACTGGGTAGTATGTACTATGCAATTTACCTTTTGGCAACACATTTTTAGTTTTCTTTCATCATTTTGTTTCTGATGAGTACATCCACAAAGCAGCCCTGATTTACTAAAGGAAAATTTAGCATCAATTGATCCATAAACCAAATTGAACAGCTGAAGCGCACTCTTGCAGTTTTTAAAGTGTATGTTTGGACAAGATAGAAACAAAATATATTCATTCTCTCCAAAATATTTATATTTCCCCATGTTTCTGTAACCATTTCTGTCACGACCTATTGTACTAAAATGACTGGGTGGGAGCAATAGTTGAGATTCTGAGATGCTATAACTTTCACATAGACCAAATACTATACACTGATTTTGGTTATTTTTACCAAAGAAATGTAGCAAAGTACATTTTAGTCTACATTTATGAAGAAAGATTGTTTATTTGCATAATTTCATAACAGAAACTAAGAAAATGTGTTTTGTTTTTTCAACCTCTTTGGTATTTTGTTTTTATATATAGCTAAAAAATAAAATAAAAACTCAATTATGATTAAATACCACCTAAAGAAAGCTCTGTCTGCCTCAAAAAAATAAATACAATTATATGTGGGTACAGTGCTGCATGTCTGAGTAATTGTCTTTCAAAGTGTGAAAGCGCTGAAATCTGGGCTAGAAGGGGGTAAAACTGTACAGTATTGACATGGCTGAAAATGGTGCAATAAAGAAAAGATCCTGCAAGAAATAAGCTTCCCACTCTCTGTGCCTCCTATTATTGTTGCAATTACATCTCAATTCATGTTATCAGCCTTGCCCAAATCCTCTTTGTGGACTACAGCATTCCTCCCACCAATGTTTTGGAGATTTATTTTATATTATTTTTAGTACAGTATATGACTTACACATTGTACATTCACATCAGTTTCTGTCCTCAAGAAGATAAGGAGAGAAGAGTTATTCTTTAAAAAATGCCATAGCACAGGTTTCACAGGGGTAGCACAGAGTATAACCACAGAAGCAGATGCTATGGGCATCACGGGTTCACATTTGCAATTAAATACAGGGCAGCATCCTATGGTGTAATGATAATCTATGCTTATGTATAACCTGTAGTAGAATATATGCTTGCAAAATGGCAAACAGATATCTTAGGAGCTGCCCATTATTCATCATATGCTCCTTTTTATTTATTTAGTGAGCAATCATAGTGCTTGTCACATTATAAACCTTTTGTATGTTTTTTTAAGGCAGAATGTTAAAGTGATATTAAAACATTTTTTGTTTGCTTTATAATTAAAAAGTATGTTATACTTACCTGCTCTGACAGAATGTTAAAGTGATATTAAAACACCTTTTGTTTGCTTTATAATAAAAAATATGTAATACCTGCTCTGTGCAATGATATTGCACAAAGAGGTCCCTTACCTCCTCCTCTGGAGTCCCCTGTTGGCACTGTCCGCTCTTTCTTCCTACAAGTGCCTCCTTAGCAAACCATGTGCAAGGGGAGCCTCTGTGCAGGCATGCTTCCAAGCTAGACTGTGTGCATCCATAGATACACACAGTGCTGGTAAACCACGCCCCTGCTCCCTCCTCACAAGAGTTTTACACACAGCAGCAGAAATCTATGGATCCGGCTACTGCAGGAAGTGGAGGAAAAGTGCTCCAGCCAGGACAGCGCTGGATTGATGAGAGAAACCAAGCACTTAGGGTCAGGGTAAGCTAGGACAGGTAGTACAGCTTTTTTTTTTTTTTAAGGCATTAAGGTAAAAATGTTTTAACTTTAGAAACACTTTGATATAGTAACCCGTATCTACATATAAGGCTAAAACAATATTATTAAAATGTTTAATGCGCTCTGCAAACTAGAGCCACAACATATGCAGTGAAACTCAGTGTATGCTTTAACATACTTAAGGGATCATTTTAACTCTGAGTAACTGTGTATGCGTTCATGTTAATCAACAACCTGTTAAAGCAATGTTTAGAAATTTGAATTGTACTCTGAGAAATCTCCTTTTTCTCATGATTTCCTAAAAAACAGTATATGAATGAGCCTAGGCACTCCTGAATCTGTAGCCTCATAGCTGTTTAACTACAGCATGGGATTTAAGGCAACTGCCTGCTAGTCTCAGGAGCAGGGGCAGACTGACAACTCATTGGGCCCCCGGGCAATAGGGGATCATGGAGCCCCTGTGTCCTCACCCACTGTCAGGGCTCCAGGGTATGACCAGAGGTATGTGACTGACGCAGGGAAACGCAGGCTTCAGATAAGTTATAAACAATATAATTTATTAAATACTAACAATACAAACATAAACGCAGTGCAATACTAAAACATAACACAGTGCAAACGAACCAAACCACCCACAGATAATACATACAATGCAAGCGTCGTCAGGCAGGCCGGGTCAATAACAATCGGGCAGGTAGGTACAGGGGGGTCAGGCAGAGAATGGTCGGGGTCACAAGCCAGGGATAAAGCAGGAGAAGTCAGCAGAGGTCCGGATCAGGCAGGGTCAGCAACGAATCAGACAGAGACAGAGACAGGAACAGGAAAAGGGATGCAGGAACAAGATACAGGGCCCAGGAAAAACACACACCAAGGAAAAGACTGCAGGTCTGGCCATCACTTAAATACACCTGCCTAAGCAGTTTCAGGTGTTTGGCTGGCTGCAGGGTTGAGTCTCTGATTGCTGGGAGCACCCGCTGGCCAGCCCTGGTACTGCAGCCCACAAGGCAGGTGAGTCCCACCATTACTGGCAAGTCCATTCCTAACACCCACACTCAAACCACACCCAAAAAAGCCTATAAAAGGTACCAGGAGCATTTCATGGGGCCCCTACTGACCACGGGCCCTCAGGCAGTGCCCGAATGGTCAGTCCGCCCCTGCTCAGGAGATTTGGAGTGACATTGGTGATTTCACTATGGTGCTGATCTGTGCTCTGCCTCTACCAAGATGGCCACCTCCACAAAGGGACATAGTGCAGAACACATAAGTCAGTAATGGGGGGAAATCAGTTGCAGGGAGACCACAGGCAATACTAGTGACTAGATCTTTGCCCCTGCCCCATTTTTTGAGCACAGCTGCTAGATCTCAATTTCTTTTTATTAATGTTAATAAAACAAATCTAACATTCACCAGAATAACAATTTTTGGCATGGGTGATGAGTTCTGAATGAGATTTTCAAGGACATACTGTATCTTCACAGACAAAATATCAAAACATTGGTCTATCCTGAAAATTAAAGAATATGGAAACCCAACATTTTATATTCCTGATACAGTATGTACCTGCTGTACTATGTACTTGCATAAAAAAATCCTGTTCTTTTTGTATTGTTTCCTGTGTGTGAAATCCCTTGTATTCCTGCCAGTTCCTCTGCTTTCCTATTAAAAACTGACCACACTAGGTATGAGAGCAAGGTCAGTTCCCTAGCTGCACTCACTGGGAACGCAGCCTGCTCTCCTCCATTGATCAAACATTTCCTGATAACCCCCTCCCCCTCACAGCCATTCACTGGGAAGACCAGTGGGCTGCTGTTTTTCCTCCCTCACCTCTCTAGGCAGCTGAGAACAGAGGGTATGTGATCACTAAAAAGAGAAAAAAGGTATTTATTATGTGGTTTTTTTTTTATATCAACACACAGGGTTTATCTTTCATTTACATTTTAAACTGAATGGGTTGTTTTACAAGGTGAGAGGTTACATATACTTTAAAGTTATTGTTTAATTAGAATGTGAAACTGAACTTTATTCTAATTTTCCATCAGAGGGTGCTATTCAAATGTGAACTGCATATAATTGTATTCAATAGCCCTTTGTGTAAGATTTCCATACCGTAAATTGCTTTGTACATTCAGTAACTCTTGTGTTTTAAATCTCTTATATTGCAGAGTGGAAATGACACCTGCACAGACATACTCAGGGAAAAATAAATTACATTTTGTTGTAAAGCACAAATAAAGCAAAAATGTACAACACCCAATAGGGGATCTCATTTAGGACTCCCACTTAAACAAAAATCTGGAAAAGGTGTTAGCATAGAGACGCTTTGGAACTTATCAGCTGTTATTGGAATATAGTGGATTGGGAAGAGGAAGGCTAGCACATATAGTAAAGAAGCATTGTAAATGATTTGCACCACTAAAAGTATAAATGAGGTTGCAAAGAAATATAAAATATATGCTAGCTGATACAAAGGTCTTATAAACAAAATGGAGCTGGACTTGCTGAAGATTATATATTACTATATAATGTACAGTTTAAGCAAAAATATGACTCATTGAAAGTTATTAATTTATACGGTTACAGTGTGTATATGAAGCACAGAAAAGATAAAAAATGTAGAACCGTTTGTCTCCTTGTGAAATCTTGTTTAAGGTCAGCTTAGAATTAATACACCTGTAAAGACTGTGACAGTGTAGAATCTGTATGGGTAAACATCATTGGTGCAGGTAATAACTGTAATATATTTGTGGGGATTTGTTATGCGCCACCTCAGATGACACTGCTGAAGTACAAATCCTGCTATAATTGAGAAGGCAGCATACAGAAATATTTTTAACTTAAGCTATTCACATATCAAGTGAGACATCTAAAGTTATAGATAAAAATTATCATTTTAAAATATTATTCTAAAATACTAGTAAAGGCTGCAAGCATTATGGATCACGAGCACAAGCAAGCAAGGGTCACTATGGGAACACATTTAGCATCCCATATTGATCTGATAGGGTGGCATCCACATGATGTGGAAGAAGAAAAAGCACACACCAGACCAAAGGTGTCTACAGATGTGGATGCTGCTGCCATTTTGGGTGATTCCATTTTATTTCTCTTTAACACAGGGCTCTTGCAAGTATTTGGCTGTACTGACAGGCCATGTGGTCACATAAATACCAGGTTCCTTTTTTTGTGGATAAACTGGATCACTTTTAATAATAATTGTAATTATACAGTTGTTTCCAGTCCACACTATACAAATATGCATATTAAAGGAAAACATTTCTGATACGTCACAAGACACAGCAATAGTATCATTTGTCAAACAATTTTGACCTCCAATCAGGTGACTTTGCCCAAGTTCTCAAACTGGAGGTTCAGTGGCACTGAAAGGGGTGCAAGGGCAGTTTATTTGGGTGCACATGGGTAAAGGGGAGGGGAAGTCAAAAGTCTGACTGCTTCCACAGAGGGACAAGATAGTAAACACAGTAACTAAACTAACTAGAAGGCAATTTTTGACAGATCTGGTCATCTTAAAAAGATCATATACCATTTCAGATATGTGTGTACAGGAACTCCTGGAAGAAGTTTGTATTAAATAAAATGCTGAGTAAAGGGGCTACAAAAACAGCAACTTTTAGCAAATCAAACAGAAGCACTTAGTCTTCCAGAAAATATATTTTTAAATAAAGATATTTAATATAAATAAGGGATTTAAAAAAAAATTGTAAAACAAATACTGTAGCAAGTGCAATATGAATAACATTTCACCTACTAAGTGACATATCAGCATGGATGTCACTGCATTACCTCAAATTCAATCTTTCTAAAACTGAGCTCATAATATTCCCTCCAGCCCGTGCCCCCTTCCCTGACATCTCCATCAAGATCAATTATACAGCCATCAGTCCCTCCCCTCATGCAAGGGTACTAGGTGTAATCCTGGACTCCCATCTGTCCATTCAACCCCAAATCCAATCACTGTCCAAATCTTGTAGACTTCACCTCCGCAACATCTCCAAGATACACCCATTTTTAACCACCAAAACCACGAAGCAACTTATTCACTCCCTTGTTATATCTCGCCTTGGCTATTGTAACTCCCTCCTCATTGGCCTACCTAATCACAGGCTATCCCCTCTTCAGTCTATCATGAATGCTGCTGCCAGACTCATCCACCTTACCAACCGTTCCATGTCTGCCATCCCTCTCTGCCAATCTCTCCACTGGCTTCCCATTGACCAACAAATAAAATTCAAAACATTAACAATAACATATAAAGCCATTTATAACTCTGCCTCCAATTACATCACCAATTTTGTCTCCAAATATCACCCAAATCATCCTGTCCGCTTCTCCCACAACCTCCTGCTCTCTAGCACCCTTGTCTCCTCTTCCCATGCCCATCTGTCTCCAGGACTTCTCCAGAGCCTCCCCCATCCTCTGGAACTCTCTAGTCCAATCTATCCGACTGTTGCCTACTCTGCTCATGATTAGGTGATTTCTGAAAACCTATCTGTTCAGGGAAGCCTATCTTGCCTTCAGCTAATAACCAAATCTTCTATTTCTCCCAACAGTTCATGCCCTACAGTTATTACCTTTTGTACCACTAGACCCTCCCTATAAGATTGTAAGGTCCAAGGAGCAGGGCCCTCCCAACCCCTCCCAACCCTCTTGTATTGAATTGTATCATTGCAGTATTGTCTCCCTTTATAATGTAAAGCTCTGAGCAAACCATTGGCACTATGTAAATCCTGTATTATAATAATAATAACAATAATGAGTAAAAAAAAAATCTATATGGCTATAGAGAAAAGATTTAGTTATCTAAAGGCATGAAAATAAAAAAATCAACTTGCTAAAAGTTGTTGGTAGATGCATTTCAATCTGAAAAAAAAAAGCTGAAAAAAATGACTGCTGATAATATTAAATTAAATCCCCCATAATTTACAATTATATAAACCCTAAGGCTAAATTAAGTGTTCTTGCATGGCAAGACCACTTACTGTTATCTCACATATATATTCTTATTATTATAGCCAAATTTCCCACCCTAACTCCTCCCACAGTTTTTACACTACATAGGCAGTAATATACCGAAACGTGCGGATTGTTCCCGAATGGTGTGCTATTACTTTGTGGAACGTTTTGCCGAATGGTTCACGAAATATTGGCATTTTTGTGGTGAAATTGGTCCCATAGGAATGAATGGCGGAATGTTCAAAACTAGAGTGGGAGCTGACAAAACCTTTTCACAGTTACTCCAGCCACTCCAACCACACAACAGTTACTCTGCCCACTCCACCCAGTTACTCCGCCCACTCCAGTTGTAGACTACTGGTGGAGGCAAGAACACTTCACACAATTTCCCCAGAAATTGTAGCTTGTCCAGTTCTTATTTAGTGAACACATGCAAAATCACCTAATTTTTGTGTGTTTGACGTTTTTGCAGTGCACTTATAGGGCAGCCTATTAAGTTCTATAGGCTGCCCTATGCGTGACAAATATGACAAATTAGCTCACGTACCTCTTTGAGAATTAGGTTTTGTGTATTTATAACCATGTGTTTTGACATGTTTGACACAACATTTTCATATTAATATTGTATGTCTTTTTTTCCCAAGTTTGGGGTGCCATTAATAAAGGGTGGTGACACAAGCGTGATAGACCACAAACAAAATCACACCATTTTATATACATTCACATAAGGCTAAAGTGTGAATGCAGCCTTAGACACAGAAATCTGATATCAATGAGCAGTAGTAAACAGCAAAAAATTAAACTAAATGTTCTCCCTGCAAGTTAGGAGCATAATGTGTTGATATGCATTGCATACTAGCACATTATGAAAGACTTACCTGAAAACGAAGCCCTCCAGTGGAGCTCTGTCACGGCAACCAGGAGCTTCCATCTTCACCCGATCTTCTTTCCGGGTTCACGACCTGTGGTCCTTTGACTGGTCGAACTGCAATTACATCATTCCCATGCATGCGTGCGGGAGTCTTGGCAGTGGCATGGCTCTCTCAATGGACGGCACTCTGTTGAGAGAGCAGTGCACATGCACTGGTGTCATCGCCGACGCTGCCAAAGTAAATATCTCCTAAACGGTGTACGTTTTGGAGATATTTACAGTACCTACAGGTAAGCCTTAATAAAGACTTACCTGTAGGTAAAACAAAAAAAAGAGATTTTACTACCACTTTAAAAAAGTTAATTTATTAATTTAAATTTTTATTAATCAGTGATAAGGCACATTTCAATACTCATATTTGTAACACTTGTGAAAAGTAAATACTTTTGTCACCTTTTACTACTTGATATGGGAATCTCCTTAAGGCTTTCCTAAACCATCATTATCATGACATAGGGAGTTAACGTGAGAAGTGCTTAGCGTTTTGTATTAGTTTTTTTTAGTATGTTATCCTTGCTGTCCAAATGGGTCAGCAATGCATAGCCTCGCTGCATAGATAAATTACGGGAAAGTAGTAAAAACACATTAGGTATACTGCTATCTTCTTGAATAAATTATTCTTTTACGATACAGGACAAGATCATTTGATCTATTTTGTAGACTCATGAAGCTGCATAATGATCTTATTATAGGATTTGTCATTAGAAGGATTTACCAGGTGTTTCTTGTGGAAGGGAATTTGGTGTGAGATAATGACATTGTTGAGTAATGTAGCATAAAGTGTATTGCTGTTCTGTATATATCTTGCAATGGTTTCAAGATCAAATGCATCATTATGCTACAAACACAATATGGTCTTTTGTGAAATTATGTTAGATGCCTGTTAAAGGCCATTTATGTTTTAAAACAATCTTACTGGTGTACAATAAAATGTTTATTACACCTAAAAGTTTCCAGCAGTGACAGATTATGTATTTCCTTTTGACCCCAGGATTTTCATTAAAAGTAGACTTTTTGCTTGACGGGTTTTGAAAAAAAAATCATACCTGAAAAATAATTTTCCTCTACACTTCTTGTTAAAAAGATTATTTTTGCCTCAGTTGATTAAAAGAGTTAGATTGATAGTTTGATATATAATGCAATCTTTGAGATATATTAATGTATATTGTACATACTATATAACAGGGGCCTTATAATGTGTGTAATGAAGGTTTAAACTAGGACCATTTTTAGGAATTGCTTCCCAATTAAGACTTTAGTCAGATCTTTTTTTTGTTATGTAGACCATATCTAAACCCTAAAACAAAAATGTACCAGTCACTACATGAGGTTTAGTATTTCTTTTTAGGTCTATTTCCTTTGTTTTCTCTTAGTAATCATGTGAACAGCACACTTCAGGTCCATGATTGGATACACCCACTCCTTCACTGTATCTATGGAGGTAGTCATGGTTGTCACTGAGACTGGACTTCAAATATGTCTGCCTTTGTTCAGATGTATTACTTCTGGGAATGAGGGGATTGTTTGTGTACCCAAATAAGAAAACATTACTTTAAGCTTCCAAGTCAGCTCATAAAAAGTGATAAGGACACTGCATATCTAGCAAGACCAACATGTTCTGTATTACTGAAAATGTTCTTAGTCGAGAACAGTGGTCTCCAAACTGCAGCCCGAGGGCCAGATGTGTCCCTTTGCAAGCCTTTATCCAGCCCTTGGGGCACTATTCCTCCCACTGATACAAACAATGGGACACTATACCTTCAGCTACTGACCACCAACCATGAGGCCATGTTCATTTTCACTTGTGCTGGACCCAGGACATTTTCTACCACCACTGGCCTCAGTCCGGCCCCCCTAAAATCTGAAGGATTGTAAAATAGCCCTTTACTTGAAAAGTTTGGAGTCCCCTGGTCTAGAAGATGATTACGGCCACTTCATCTAAAGAATTTTAATCTGCAAAATATTTCATTTTTGTTTTGGGTTTCAGTAATGGTTTAAGGCTTCTGCCTACTGAAACGCTTTGTTGGCATCATATTTGTCTTGTAGACTGCAAATGCAAACTGTGTCATGGTGGATGATATGGTGGATGGGGTTGATTTTTAAAAAAGTATTTTTGCTTGCACATGTTTAAATGATGGAAATCAGAGTTTTTACAAATTTTCTAAGCTCTAGGAAAAATGAGTGCAACTGCACTTGCAGAGTGCAGTCTATTTGCCCTTAGCAAATCCAATTCACTGTGACCTTATTAGAGTTAGCTCTGTTGTATAATGGTGTCTATTCCGTATTTCCTCCCTGCTCTGTTTCTTTTCTGACACTGTTGTCAGTGAGACAGAAAGTGTTGAAACCACTTACAAAATATTAATTTAATAAAAGCAAACCTCTTCATCCTTAGGGCAGAATTTTTTTTTTGTGATAATGGTGCTAAGAGCTTCACTGAAGATTATTTTTGACACAGAATTTGAGGGAGGACAAAGTGTACAGACTGAGCCAGCTGTCCTCATGATGGTGCCATGATTGGAAAATTGGAATATGTTTAATGAAATTAGTAAGCTGCAGCAACCACTGAAAATCTGAATCTGGAAAAATGAGGTGTTCCAGATCAATTATTAACAAATTGGTTAATTTATCTGTATTAATTGATGTGTATTTTTATTAGTTCAGTACCTGTTTCCAATGTTACAACATGTCTCTATTCTCAAATAGTGCAATTTGATCTGTGCCCCATGCAGGGCCGTATTTACCAGCACAAGGATGCACTGGTGTTTCATGCACCCCCATGTGGGCAGTCCTGTTCATATCTATTATTAATATTATTACTATTGTTATTCAGGATTTATATAGCACTGACAGTTTGCCCAGTGCTGTACAAAATGGGGGTAGGCAGTATTGTCACACTACAATTCAATACTGGAGGAATCTATTGGGACATAGAGGCTGCATGGACATGGCCACTGCTCCCAATATGACATCCATGAGGGTGCAGATGTGTGTCCTCAAACTCCCTGCATGCATTCAGGGCCAATCACTTAACCCATAAGGATGTCACATTGGGAGCACTGGCCATGTCTGTGCAGTTGCTGCATCCCAATAGACAGCTATGGCACTGCCCACACATGGATGCAATGCATCAGTAAAACATGGCCCTGCACAGGGCACAGATCAAAGTATCCTATGTGAATGAGGCCTTAAATGTCCTTAGGTAGACTTGCAATTATTATTTAATCAGAAACATCAGCTAAAACATTTTACTTTCTTCCCCTCTGTATTAATTATCACCATAATAGCTATTACACTAATATTACACTAAACTGGAAAACTATTTAAGCCACTTAGAAGTCTATGAGTGAATAAAAATACTGGAACAGTGTGGGAAAACTTTATGAACATATATATCTTGTTATATGTTAGCAGTTTTACCCATGAGGAGAAAGGTGAGCATAAGAAGCCATTCAGCCACAGCATACAGTAAAAGTAACTTTTAAATACCTGTCTGTTTATATATGTGCTTGTGAGGCCATGTGTATGTAGAGGTGACTGGTGTATTTAAATTTACTGGGGTGGTACAGTATGCAGTCAGTTCACTTTTGAGTTTATGACACTTCACTCTTCTCTAGAATGTTGCATAATTCATAGAAAAAAACAGGCAGCACTGTATATTATTTCTTATTTTCTCTTATTGAATTGGCCTGATTTATCTACCTAATACAACAGTGGCAAATCATTTGATATTGCCTAAAACGCTTCTAAATTTTATGTTGCCCCTATAGCATATATAAATGCCTAAGGATAGTATAAATCAACAAGATGGAAATAAATTGAGATTTACAAACAATCTTCTACTTTCAGCAAAACTCTACAGACTGATTTTTGTTTTTTCTTTTTGTAAAAGGCAAGTGATTTTCTATATTTACTTTGTTAGCGTGCTGTGCTCCTAGAACATGGAGGTTTAAAGGGAATTACCTTTATTACATCTTATGTTACTAGCAAAACAAGCAGTCTACTGGGGTACTGTGTAAAGCTGAATTAAGGAAAAGTAAAGACACATTCATCGTTTGATTTTGCAGTTAGGTTAATCAGTTGCTAATAGCTTCACACTGTCTTTTGGTTTTATAGCATTACTCTCTTAAGGGGAAACGGCAATGTATATTGATTTGGGGGCAATGTTATTTTCCATTTTTAGATTTATACACCTTTAAACTTATGTTTTGTATTTTTTTATGCACATAAAATAGTTGTTTTACAATAAATGAGTTACCTGGTACACCAATGACGCTGGTGTCATGGAGCATTATGGTCTCTCTAAAGAAAGACATACAATGGAAGCAGTTTTCTTTTAGACTCTCTCTTTCTGATTGAAAAACTGATTGAAACATACAGTATGCTTGCTAACTATGCAGCTATGACATTTTCCTGTAATATTCATTTACACAACCTGAAAAGTAAAATGTACTTTGCAACACCAAACATATTAACATTTATAAATAATATCTTACTTTGTAAGGTCCACAGCAAATATATTCCATTGTTAGACACCTTTAACTTTAAAAGGTTCAGAATGCTCTACCATTTTTTCTGGTGCAGAACTTTAATATGAATAATGGCCTAGCGATCTGCCATCAGGAAGTCTGTTGCCCAGGTTCCATATATTTATCGATATTGTTATATTGTTGTTCTCCTAAATCATACCTGCATTTATAGCAGTATCTTGTAACCAACTTGGAAGGTTGTAGATTAGTGAAGCTGGGGTTAACCTTTTAGTATATACAGCATATTGCTTTGTTGTCAGGCTTTTTTCACTCTCAGAACCTGAAATGTTCCCTAACAGTGTCCTTCTAACTAACTCTTTGAAGCCAATTTTTAAGTTAACAATGTAATATCAGCTTTATACAGCACAGTCAAAAGAAGGTGCACTGATGCTCCTTTTACTAAATAGGCTGTTCAGTATACAAGTGGGTTTTCACTTTACAAGGTTTTTTTTAGTTAGCTTTGTGAACGTACTGCAATTTCACTTAGCACAGAATACCCAATCACGTGCTTTTACAAGATTAGACGGAGGAAATGAGCAGAGTTTCACCTCATTCACTAAGCCACGGTGAAATTTCCTTGCAAATGAAAATACCTTGCCAAGTGAACAGCCTATTCACCTTTAGTAAATCAACCCCATAGAGTTCATTGACATTCAAGTCTAAAAAAAAGATTACTGCAGTGTATAGAGAAAGTCTTAGCTACTTATATCACAACATATTTATCTGTTCTTACATGTATATTACCCAAAACACCCAATACTTCTTTAAAATAGAAGTATAGGTTTTTAAAAAAAAAAAACTCACCTAGGTGGATGTAGCATTGATCCGATGCTGCATCTGTCCCCTGCCTACTCTGCACTGAGAACTGAGAGATCAAACAGTGCTGATCCCCTCCACTCTGTAAGTCAACAGCTCTCTGCTCTGCCCTTCCAGCACTCACTGGAGCACTGGCTTGTGAAGGAGGCAGGAGCAGCTGGCTCAGGCTCTCAGCAGCTCACATGTATTCTATGCATAAAGGTAAAAAACCTTCTGAGTGCAACTCCCCCCCCCAGCCCCCCTAATACTTCCCAGAGCCTGATCTCGATCCATCAATGTGCACAAGAACAGATACTCTCCTGGCTCTTTCCCTCCTCATTGGCTCAGAGACAGCAGCTGGAGCCATTGGCAGGGCTATGGACTCAGGAGCAAGCACGCACTAGTGCCCCCATAGCAAGCGGCTTGATTTGGGGCACTCAGCAGGGAAGAAAAGCCAGGAGCCCCGTTGGGGCACCAAGAAGAGGAGGATCATGGCTGTTGGAAAGTATGACATGTTTATTATTAAAATAAAATTACCTTTACTGCCATTTTAACCTCTTTCCATCTAGCCCATGTACATAACTGGCTGGAACGGGAAACATACCGATGTGGGTGGACGTTTCTAAACATCAGAGGCTCGTGTGCGACCCCTAGAGCACAAGTCCGGTGATCACTGTGTCCCATGGACACAGCGGATCATGTGACATGGTAAAGAACCTATGAAATTGGTCCTTTACCATGTCACGTGATCCGCTGTGTCCAATAAGTCTAAATGTAAACAGAAGCTGCATGGTGTGGCTTCCAGCTCTTTCTCCTCAAACAGAGTTCTGTCTGTGAACAGAGAAGGAGCTGTTAGCATCGCTAGAGCTTGTAAGCACACTGCCCTCCACCTCAGTGTCCCTGATCACCATACAGTGTCCCTGAGCACCATACAGTGTCCCATACAGTGTCCCTGATCACCATGTAGTGTCTCTATCCTGATCACAGTCACATCAGTGGGTACTGATCAAAGCCCTATCAGCAGGTCCTGGTCACCACACCATCAGATCCTGATCACAGACATACCAGCGGGTCCTGATCACCATCATACCAGCAGGTCATGATTGCCACTACACCAGTGGGTCTTGATCACCGCCACTTTACGTCCTGATTACCGCTATACCAGTGGGTTCTGATCACTGCCATATTAGTGAGTCTTGATCACTGCCATACCAGCAGGTCCTGTTCACTCCCATATCAACGGGTCCTGATCACCACCATACCAGGGGGTTCTAATCACAACCACATCCATGGGTCCTGATCACCACTACACCAGCAGCTCCTGATCACCACCACAAAAGCTGGTCCTGATCACCACCACATCAGCGGGTCCTGATCACCACCATACCAGAGGGTCCTGATCACCACCACACCAATGGGTCCTGATCACCACACCAGTGGGTTCTGATCACCGCCACACCAGTGGGTACTGATCACTGCCACATCAGCAGGTCCTGATCACCGCCATACCAGCAGGTCCTGTTCACTGCCATACCAGCGGGTCCTGATCAACACCATACCAGCGGGTTCTGATCACAACCACATCCATGGGTCCTGATCACAACCACATTCATGGGTCCTGGTCACCACTACACCAGCGGGTCCTGATCACCGCCACATCAGCAGGTCCTGATCACCATCACACCAGCGGGTCCTAATCACCACCACAACAGAGGGTTCTGATCACCACCACACCAGAGGGTCCTGATCACCACCACACCAGTGGGCCCTGATCACCACACCAGCGGGTTCTGATCACTGCCACACCAGTGGGTTCTGATCACTGCCACACCAGCAGGTCCTGATCACCGCCACACCAGCGGGTCCTGATCACCACCACACCAGCAGGTCTTGATCACCACCACACCAGTGGGTCCTGATAACCATCATACCAGTGGGTCCTGATCACTACTACGCCAGTGGGTCCTGATCACCACCACTTTACGTCCTGATTACCGCTATACCAGCACCTCCTGATCACTGCTATACCAGTGTGTTCTGATCACCATACCAGTAGTATATATACCATGGTCTGTGGACTCTATAACTTTCACACAGACTAAATAATATACACTGGTTTAGGTTATTTCTACCACAAAAAGATAACACAATACATTTTTGGCCTAAATTTATGAAGAAAATACATTTGTTTGCAAAATTTAATAACAAAAACGTTTTTTTCACGTTTTTTTTTGTTTATTTAGCAAAAAATAAAAAACCCAGTGGTTATTAAATTCCACCAAAACAATTTGTGTGAAAAAAATGATAAAAATTTTATTTGGATACAGTGTTGTGTGCTTGAGTAATTGTCATTCAAAATGTGAAGCTCTGAAAGCCGAACATTGGCCTGTACTGGAAGGGGGTGAAAGTGTCTGGACTTGAAGTGGTTAATATTGTAGAAGTTCCTATTCATAGAGAGACTAAAACACAGTAATATAGATTTTGGTCTAGTTACCTCAGTTGGTATAAGAGGAAACAAAAATGGAGAAACTTGAGAGGCCAGACTCATAATTTGTGCAAATCCCTATTCTTTACTTAAACTGCACAACTGATCTAGTTAGCCATGGTACCTTTCAAAGGGAGATAGCAAATAAGTGCTGTAGAGTGGGTGTGTATTCTGGGTAAAAATGTAAAATTCCAAGAATACTGTAGAACAAAAAGTATGGTTTTATAAATGAGGTTACTTGCCTCTAATCATTCTTAAAGGTGTGCTTCTAAAATTCCACATACCCTTCTATTTCATTACTTGTTTTTTATTTTTAAAAGAAACCTAATTCCCCCTAAGATTATAACCTATCATACTTTCCACTTATTATTTCAATAGTACTGCGATTACTCTACCTACTGGCCTCCTTTAATATGATCACTAAACTCCTTGGGGACTTCAGGTATCCTGATAAGCTTGCTACAGGACACATTATCCCCTCTGTAAAAATATATGACTCTATCACGCCTCAGCAATCTGAACTCTCATCTTTTCTTTCCATTTTTATAGGCCAAGTAATATAATTTTCTTAGGAAAGCCATAAACTATCTGTTCACATTTATAAAGCAAAAAAATGGTCATTACAACTCAAATTTTATGAAAATCTAAGAAGATGCATTACATTATTATTCTGTGTTGCTTCACTTCACCTGGCAGAAACAAATTAATAAAAATAAATAAAAAGAGCATTCCCTCTTTTCAAAGTTCTTTATCAATGTAGGGACTAGTAAGGACAGTCTCCTCAGCATCTTGCCCAATGTATGTGGTAAGTGTTAGCTTTACAAAGATTCAACAGCAGGTTTTTCCAGACTAATTAAAATAAGGATATATATTTGGTATATGTTTGGATTAACTATTCATAAATTAGCAATTGCTAAGGGGTAATAAATTAAAAATATCACATATTTTAGCACATTTTGTTACTTTCATAACCAAATTATTATGCCTCATATAGAAGGGCTAGCACTCCCCTTATAGCATATTTTCATCAGTAATTCATTACACAGTAAGCTGAGCTCCACAAATTCACACCACCCTTTTTGGAACTAATCACCTTCTTACTTAACCTCTTCCCATCCAGCCACTGTATATATACTATGGTAGGACCCAGATGTTGTAGAGTTCCCCTATAAACTCTAAAACTTCTAGCAGCCTGTGTTTGTAGAAGCAAGGTTTTTGGCTCATCTTCCCCCCCTCCCTTATTTCCTGTGTACGAGTCTACAGCTGGTATTTTCTTATCTCTAGTTGCTGGACAAGGTTATTCTGTAGACTACTGCAACTCCCTCCTCACTGGCCTGCCTCGCCGCTGGCTATCCCCGCTTCAGTCCATCCTGAATACGGCTGCCAGACTCATTCACCTTTCCAACCGCTCTGTCTCCGCCACCCCCCTCTGCCAATCTCTCCACTGGCTTCCGATTGCGCAACGGATCAAATTCAAAATCCTAATGCTGACGTACAAAGCTGTCCACCATACTGCCCCGAACTACATCACTGACCTAATATCCAAGTACCGCCCAGCACGCACAATCCGCTCCTCACAAGACCTCCTTCTCTCTAGTTCCCTGGTCTCCTCCTCCCATGCCCGCCTCCAGGACTTCTCCAGGGTGTCACCCATCCTCTGGAACTCCCTGCCCCAACCCATCAGATTATCACCTACTCTCCTCTCCTTTAGGCGCACCCTGAAAACCCATCTCTTCAGGGAAGCCTACCCCACCCCCTGCTAACTTGCCGACCTCCTCCACTCTTCCTACTACTCCATCCCCCACAGCTATCTCCTCCTGTGCCACCACCCCCTCCCTCCTAGATTGTAAGCTCGAAAGAGCAGGGCCCTCGAACCCCTCGTGTATCACATTGTATTGGTATTGTTCTGTCACATGTTCTGTCCCCCTTTGTAATGTACAGCGCTGAGCGAACTATTGCCGCTTTATAAATACTGTATAATAATAATAATAATAATAAAGTGTATAGAAAATAGGAAAGGAATGTATGCCATGTGATGTAATCGTTTTATATTCGCTTGTAAGAAGTTTTCTATAACTCAACTCGCAGATGAGGGCACAAGCCATCCATTGAGTCAAAACAGCGCTGTTTTTAATAAATCATTTGTATTCCTCAAGTCCGTATCCAGAGTTTCCTCTGGTTTGCCAAAATTGCTACTACAATACAGCTGGTGTAAGGGACCGCCCGGTGGTACCACTAGCACTCCATTGATCAAGCGTCCCCAGCGTACGGAGTCTAAGCCCCAGAGTACTTGTTCACCAGAGCCCCTGATGGTGGGGATGGACTTGGAGTACCCCGGGACCAGGTCGTGACTACTGAGGATACCTGTCAGTGGTAGGGGTATTCGCCAGGGCCTCCCACGGGAGAGAGCCAGATATGAGGAGGTCTGGAGACCCCTTTGAAAGGGATGGATGGCTGAGCAAGTGCAACGTCAGGCAGGCTGGGTCGGTAACTATGGGGACGGTGCGGTACAAAGCGGCGGGCAGAGAATAGTCGGGTCACACGCCAGGTCAGCAACAGCAGGTCAGATCCAATAGGGGGCATCCAGGAGAGAGGTCAGGCAAGCAAGGGTCAAGACAGGAGACAGCAGCAAGGTCAGGGCACAATCCGGGTCAGCAACTTACTATTTACAGGTTCACAGGATACAAGGAGACCAGAAGGCACTGAATGACAGCTCAGGGCCATTTAAATATCCCACCCTGCGCTGTCATTGGTGCCAGGAGCGCACCCGCGATCTCTACTGCGCATATGCGAACTCGATTGCCGCGGTCGGCCAGGTCCCAGCGCCCGCGTCCCTGCACAGGGCGGTGCACTGCGCCTGCGCCGAGCCCAGCGCCGCGGCGATCCCCGACAGCTGGATGGGAGCAGTGGCAATGTGGGTGGCAATCACCCCAATTTATAACTAGCTTTTAGTGCAAGGCCCCTTTCATGCGAAGGGTCTGATCATGTCCGCCTGTCAGTTTTTCAAGCAGACCTCATCAGACCCTCCATTCACCCCTATGGACTTGTGGGTGTAAACAGACTTGTATCAGTTTACACATGCCTACCTCCACTCTAATCCAGTTCACTAAATAAAACAGAAAGGGACCTGTTCCCCTCTGTCTAGATGGATCAAATATGGGGTCAGTCAGGTGTAAATGGACAACGGAGTCCATTTACACCAAGCTGCCCATAGATCAAAGCAGGCTCTGTCTATGTCTACTCCGCATAAACTGAGTGGGCATGGACCTGTCATCCATCCCCTCTGCTCTGATCTGTCCAATGATCCCCTGCTGATGAAATTAGAGTTGGACCATGTAAAGGGGGGACTAAGGTGCGCACAGAACTGCATTGCATAGAACAAACAAAACAAAATATTTCCCAGCACACTTACTACCTAGCCAACAACAAAACTGTCAGGGCCAGATTTCTGCATTGTTAAAATAAACTGTAAAACAGCACACAGACACCCATTCTGGGTAAAGGACTCTGCAATGCTGATGACTTACATGGGGTCGGGAGACAGCTCTTGGCCTGCCTCTCAAGTCTGCACTCCTTGTGGATCATCCCTCTAGGTTTGTATTCTGCAGCTTGGGTTTACAGCACAGCAGTACCTCTTTCCCTCTGCTCTGGATCTCTACAGCAGCAACATATGGCTCTCAGCACCAAAGTCCTCTGCTCCATTCCCCTGCTGGACTCATTCTTCCAGACTCCTGGCAATCTTCCACAGCAGCCCCAAGCTCTCTATACATGTCCCAGGCCACTCTCACAGCAGCATCCATGCATACACCCAGTCTACCTTGAACCTGAATAAAAGAGGACCTCTGAACACACTGCACATCCCAAGCTTCGGAGCTATTCACCTGGGCTCATTATGTCCCCTGTCTGGGTGTTGGTTGGGCCTATCTGCTCAACCATGGAGCAGCCAAAAGAAATTTCTCCTGAGCCTGTTGCTAGGGAAGTGCGTAGTCCTAGGCTATTATAGCAGGCAATCCAAGTCCTATTTTGCTTTCCTCTCCCTGCTGTCCATTATATCAGGGTGGGTGAAATGAGCTGTGCAACCAGGGCACACAAAATTGTTTGTTAATGTTACTCACTATCACAGAAAGGGCCATGAATAAGGACGTGCCACCAGTCCTCCTGTACAGGGCCCAGGCCAGCAGGGGGGGCCATGCAACTGGGTGAATCAGATTTGTGGGCAGGGAGGGTGATAGGCATGGCGGGGGGGGAATTACTGAAACCAATCTCCTGTATATCTCTCTGCAGCATCTGAAAGCTGGCTTCTTCTCTCTTTCCCACTGGCTTTCATCTGCTGTAGAGAGAGCCATACATGGGATCATCTCCAGTAATACTCCCCCCCAACACACCCATCACCCTCCCTGTGCACCATATGTTTCCCTCTGCTGCCCAGGCCTCCCTGTGTGCCCCAGTGCTGCTGGCTTCCCTCCTCTCCTTTCCACTAGAAACTGCAGTCACGTAATAGGATCCTTCAGAATGGAGACTGAGGGAAGGGTCCGGTACATATGTCACATGTTGTCCTTTTCTGAATGAATGCAGTGAGTGATCGCTACCGATCACTTATTGAGTTCATTCATAACTGAGGCATAGTAAACTGTGTTTTTATTTTTTTTTTCAAGGGGCCCTGTCAGGTTGGCTGTATGGGGCCCCGTGGTTTCTAACAGCAGCCCTGACCACAGAAATCTCTTCCTCAACTGCTCACACAAAATCTGAGGGAACAGCAGCAGTCCAACCATTGAGTTATCCCTATTGTGCTATGAAAATTGTTCTCATTTGCATTTCCATTTTTTTTTGCTGGGAAACTCCTGGTATTTCCACTCGGAGCATTATATATTGCCACACATTCTTGCATATATGTCTGTAATTACTAATGTGTATTTTATTTTCTAGCTTTATCCTCACACATCTCCTTCTCTTGTTCTCCTTATTATAAATACTTTGATGGATCTGCTCCAGTTTTGTCACATTTTATAATGTACATTTGGAGATCTTAGCCTCACAGTGCTGTGCTTCTTTTGAAAGTCAGCAGTAGGTAAATGTATTTTCCATATTTACTCTGACATTGTACCATGCCGTGCTGCTGATTTTGAGCTCTGCTGAGAATCCCTTAACAAATTCTTCACCCTGGAAAAGTCAGATCTCCATGATGGCTGCTCAGACTAATCAAATCAATTTACTGAAAGCAAAGCAACCAAAATGGCTTAAGCCCAAAGTACACAAAATAGAAAGCTCAATCAAATTGAAACAGCAGACATATTCATTTGCAGAAGTTTGACATATTCATCCTAACTGCAGTGGCCACAGGGAAAAATATTTGATACCATCAGGGGTAGTTTGATTAAATGGATTAAAACTGCACTTGCATTTCATCATCTGACTTCTCACTTCAAGTTAAATAACTTTGCATGACCAGAAGTTGTAAAGGAGAAAGCCTAAAGTAAAACTGATTTCTAAAGTGACATGCACTGAGTCTGAGAGAAAAACAATAGCTGTTAAAGGTGTCCTTACCCTATTTATATCAAACACACCTTAACACTACTGCCTAATCACTTCTAGATGCTGTCATTTTGGATATCAATTGATATTACATATCAAGGCTTTACAGGAGCTGATTATCTGCAGATACAGACTAAAATAACCTTATTTATTGCTGCATTCAGATAATTTATGAGTATCCTGTTAAATGACTTGATAATATTGAAAAAAAAAATCATCTGAAATATTTGTGCTAGTGCAACATCCATAATGTTTTAAAAAAAACTTTTCCTTGTGTTTTCATTTTTCCAAGTGGAAAGCCTTTGTCAAGAGAACCAGAGAGCACACAGAGAGATTGCACGTAACCCAACGTGCGGCGTTTATTGGGGAGGTTTTTAGGGCACAAACAACAGTTCCTTTAATCCACAAATCCACACCAGACACAGCAACACAGTACAGTTCTCTGGAAGGCAAGATGGAACAACAGGGATATGGTAATCCACAGGGTTCAGTCTTTTGGGCAGCACGGGGTTAGTGCACTTACTGGATGCGGGGAGCCGGACACAGAGGGTTACAGCCTACACAGGCAGCTCCAGGCAGGGAAGGGTTAAGTTTGTTCGGCTCACGGGCAACAAAGAGGTAAGTCCAGGTAGGGAAAATGTCCAGCCCGCAGGCTCACAGGGAACAAGAGGTAAGTCCAGGCAGGGAAGAGGCTCCAGGCAGCAGAGAGTTCACCCCACACCGGAGAGGATCCAGCAGTAGACGGACAGTCCAGTCAGTCAGGGAGATGAGGAGGGGGACGGGGGATGGTCGTATGAGAGAAACTGGCACTGCAGCACAGTCTTCCCTCACACACACAGCCAGGAGAACAGAAGGGGGGTTTTCCTTGCTCTCGCTTAAGTAGGGAGCTGGGTGCCTTGCTGCTGCAGTGGTAACCCGATACTTCCTGTCGTGTTACCATGGCAATGGGTCCTGTCTCCCAGGTCTCCAGATCCGCCCAGGGAATCATTGTGGTGGCACTGTACTGCTAGGGTGACAGTATGCTTAAAAAAACACAAATAATAATAAAAAAAAATAAAAATGTAAAAAAAAAATTTAGAGACATTATAATTTTTGGTTATAAACTAATTTGGGTTATTGTTTTTACTAAAAAGATAGCTGAATACATTTTGTCCAAGATTTACGAAGAAAGATTATTTATTTGCAAACTTTTATAAGAATAACTCTTTTTTCAAAATGTTTGGTCTTTTTCATTTATATAGCAAAAAAAATAAAAATCCCAGTGGTGAATAAATACCACCTTAATAAAGTTTTATCTGTTTCAAAAAAATTCTAAAAAATTCATATGGGTACAGTGTTGCATGACCGTCATTTGTCATTCAAAGTGTTACAGCGCTAAAAGCTGAAAATTGGCCTGAACAGGAAGAGGGTAAAAGTGTCCGGACCTGAAGTGGGTAAATCAAAATGTATTTAGTCAAACTGTGAAAGATTTTGGATATTCTTTATTTAATAAGTATCCATTTCATTTAAAATGGTTATTTTTTTACTTACGATCCACAAGTAGGATTAAGTAACAGTAGGACCCAGAAATGTGAGTTATGAGAACCCTTAAAATGAAGTCTTTTGACGACACCCCTTCTGGGGGAGCTAAAGAACTTGCCCTATTTTCATTTCTTCTCAAGGATTTGTTTGTCGCTTTAATAACTATAGCCCTGGCATTACTGTATTTACTGCTATTTAATTAACAACACATTAAAACACATATTAGTCCCAAAATCTCAGGAACATATGTAGAAAAGAAATCAACAAGTAAAGACAGAATATTACAGTGAAACACTAATAACATTTTTGATGTGGACCTTCAGTTTAAAATGTGCATAGAGGCATAAAGTAAATGACATCTAGCTACTGTTCTTGTTAGGTAAACTCTATAAAATATAGGTATTTAAATCTGCTACCAAAGTAAACCCTCATGTATTTCCCACCAAGACAAAAACAATGAGGTTTGATTTACTAAAAGAGTTGAGAATATTCACATAACAATTTGTGAACATTTACTTAATTTATCCAATCATGTGAAAAGCTAATGAATGTACATTTACTTATTTTATGTGTACATGAATGGATAGTTGAAGTGAATATTCACACAACTTATGGTGTGAAAATTCTCAACACCTTTAGTAATTCCAACCCTTTATGTGAGAATACCAAACAAAGAAAATGATTATTTAATGCAATATAAAAATATTTCTGAAATTAAAAAAAAGGTTAGGAGGGGAAATGTTATGCCCTTGAGTTATTAAAATCCATACCTTTGCTGTGGTGCACTGTGCTTGAATAAAAGTAGCATGGCTTGTTAAAATGTATAGGAAAGGTTGAGCTACATTAATATGTATAACCTGACTGGTGATTATACATTTGAAATGACAGCACTGTGTATTTCCATTCTGCATTTAGAGCTCCTTATATACTGTGACAACCATAATTGCATAAAATGTGGCCACCCAGAGGTTATCATGAGTGTTGTCAGTATATTAACTCTTTTAAGTACAGGTAGCTCATTATTCGTTTTACCATCTACGGAATTACTTTTGTATGATGAGAAACCTTCACTGCTCAACCTGCAAAATATATTATTTAGTAACTGGTATATTATATTTAGACAGTAGCTTTACCATATAGGAATGTTATTGTTTAATTTAAAGCACTGATTTAAAACCCCTGTTTGACTATATATTGGCGTAAACCAAATCAACTTTCATGGAATATTATTGTATAGTTATTACTTTATAAAATTGTGTTACAGGTCTACAAGAACAACACCATACACACTGCAAGTGACTAGTTGAGATCCACAACATGCAGTACATGCTGAAAATGCCTAGATAAGGACCACAACATACATACTGCAAATGGTTATCATAGAATTTATTGAAAAATATTTTTATGACCTACTAAATTTGTTCTAATGAATTGATCTATTATTTAACTTTATAATTGTACAAGACTATAATTTGCTCATAGACAGTACAGTAAAACATTAACACTACACCCATACTAGAGATAATTTCTGCAGCAGCTCATCTGACGGCAGAGTTTTACTGTTGGACAGAATGAAAAGTTTGCTTTTACTGTATAAGGATTGTATTGGAGTTGGTTTCAAGTTTAGGTGATACCAAGATACTGTTTTGAGAGATGCAGATATCTATACATTGTGTAACAGGATCAGAAAGCTTCGGTTCCTGGGCTGAGCGAAGGTCATAAATGGCTAGCATCTTCAACGCTTATCTTATAGGTGCTTCCTCTTATCTTCTACAGTGTATCATTAACGTCACTATTATTATTAGAGATGAGCGAATCGAAGTATCCGAAGTGGAATTCGAGTCGAATTTCGGAAAAATTTCGATTCGTGCCGAATCCGAAAAACAGCCTAATTCGGACGCGCGAATCGAAATTTTTCCGAAAATGGCGGCTGACATGTGCGGCGACGGAGCGGGGATGTCGGGGAAGGCGCGCAGACAAGGCGCGCTGCCCCATAATGCATTCCTCAACGACATGTGATCGCATCAGCCAATCAGCAGCCAGCCAGCCAGCACTGTGTAATGGTCGAGGTATATATAGCGGCCATTTTGGAAATCTTCATTTGCCTGCAGTCATTGAACAGAGGCAGACCGCTCTGTACTAGGGACAGGGACAGAGTTAGGGCCACAGAAACAATACTTGGGGACAGAGAGAAGTTACTTAGGGACAGAGAACCATTACTCAGGGACACAGACTTGTTAATGAGGGCCACAGAATCGTTCTTTAGGGACAAAGAAACGCTAGTTAGGGCCACAGAATTCATACTCAGGGACAGACAGAATTGTTACTCAGTGCCAGAGAATTGTTACTTAGGGCCACAGAAACGTTATTAGGGCCACAGAATTTTTACTCAGGGACAGACAGAATTGTTACTGAGTGCCAGAGAATTGTTACTCAGGGACAGACAGAATTGTTACTGAGTGCCAGAGAATTCTTACTCAGGGCCACAGAATTCATTCTCAGGGACAGACAGAATTGTTACTCAGGGACAGACAGAATTGTTACTGAGTGCCAGAGAATTGTTACTCAGGGACAGACAGAATTGTTACTGAGTGCCAGAGAATTGTTACTCAGGGACAGACAGAATTGTTACTGAGTGCCAGAGAATTGTTACTCTCACAGACACAAAATTGTTACTTGCACAGACACAGAATTGTTACTTGCACAGACACACAATTGTTACTCAGGGCCACAGAATTCATACTCAGGGACAGACAGAATTGTTACTGAGTGCCAGAGAATTCTTACTCAGGTCCACAGAATTCATACTCAGGGACAGACAGAATTGTTACTCAGGGACAGACAGAATTGTTACTGAGTGCCAGAGAATTGTTACTCAGGGACAGACAGAATTGTTACTGAGTGCCAGAGAATTGTTACTCTCACAGACACAAAATTGTTACTTGCACAGACACAGAATTGTTACTTGCACAGACACACAATTGTTACTCAGGGCCACAGAATTCATACTCAGGGACAGACAGAATTGTTACTGAGTGCCAGAGAATTGTTACTCAGGGACAGACAGAATTGTTACTGAGTGCCAGAGAATTGTTACTCTCACAGACACAAAATTGTTACTTGCACAGACACAGAATTGTTACTTGCACAGACACACAATTGTTACTGAGTGCCAGAGAATTGTTACTCAGGGACAGACAGAATTGTTACTGAGTGCCAGAGAATTGTTACTCAGGGACAGACAGAATTGTTACTGAGTGCCAGAGAATTGTTACTCAGGGACAGACAGAATTGTTACTGAGTGCCAGAGAATTGTTACTCTCACAGACACAAAATTGTTACTTGCACAGACACAGAATTGTTACTCGCACAGAGACAGAATTGTTACTCAGGGCCACAGAATTCATACTCAGGGACAGACAGAATTGTTACTGAGTGCCAGAGAATTGTTACTCAGGGACAGACAGAATTGTTACTGAGTGCCAGAGAATTGTTACTCTCACAGACACAAAATTGTTACTTGCACAGACACAGAATTGTTACTTGCACAGACACACAATTGTTACTGAGTGCCAGAGAATTGTTACTCAGGGACAGACAGAATTGTTACTGAGTGCCAGAGAATTGTTACTCAGGGACAGACAGAATTGTTACTGAGTGCCAGAGAATTGTTACTCAGGGACAGACAGAATTGTTACTGAGTGCCAGAGAATTGTTACTCTCACAGACACAAAATTGTTACTTGCACAGACACAGAATTGTTACTCGCACAGAGACAGAATTGTTACTCAGGGCCACAGAATTCATACTCAGGGACAGACAGAATTGTTACTGAGTGCCAGAGAATTGTTACTCAGGGACAGACAGAATTGTTACTGAGTGCCAGAGAATTGTTACTCTCACAGACACAAAATTGTTACTTGCACAGACACAGAATTGTTACTTGCACAGACACACAATTGTTACTGAGTGCCAGAGAATTGTTACTCAGGGACAGACAGAATTGTTACTGAGTGCCAGAGAATTGTTACTCAGGGACAGACAGAATTGTTACTGAGTGCCAGAGAATTGTTACTCAGGGACAGACAGAATTGTTACTGAGTGCCAGAGAATTGTTACTCTCACAGACACAAAATTGTTACTTGCACAGACACAGAATTGTTACTCGCACAGAGACAGAATTGTTACTCAGGGCCACAGAATTCATACTCAGGGACAGACAGAATTGTTACTGAGTGCCAGAGAATTGTTACTCAGGGACAGACAGAATTGTTACTGAGTGCCAGAGAATTGTTACTCTCACAGACACAAAATTGTTACTTGCACAGACACAGAATTGTTACTTGCACAGACACACAATTGTTACTGAGTGCCAGAGAATTGTTACTCAGGGACAGACAGAATTGTTACTGAGTGCCAGAGAATTGTTACTCAGGGACAGACAGAATTGTTACTGAGTGCCAGAGAATTGTTACTCAGGGACAGACAGAATTGTTACTGAGTGCCAGAGAATTGTTACTCTCACAGACACAAAATTGTTACTTGCACAGACACAGAATTGTTACTCGCACAGAGACAGAATTGTTACTCAGGGCCACAGAATTCATACTCAGGGACAGACAGAATTGTTACTGAGTGCCAGAGAATTGTTACTCAGGGACAGACAGAATTGTTACTGAGTGCCAGAGAATTGTTACTCTCACAGACACAAAATTGTTACTTGCACAGACACAGAATTGTTACTTGCACAGACACACAATTGTTACTGAGGGCCACAGAATTCATACTCAGGGACAGACAGAATTGTTACTGAGTGCCAGAGAATTGTTACTCAGGGACAGACAGAATTGTTACTGAGTGCCAGAGAATTGTTACTCAGGGACAGACAGAATTGTTACTGAGTGCCAGAGAATTGTTACTCTCACAGACACAAAATTGTTACTTGCACAGACACAGAATTGTTACTCGCACAGAGACAGAATTGTTACTCAGGGCCACAGAATTCATACTCAGGGACAGACAGAATTGTTACTGAGTGCCAGAGAATTGTTACTCAGGGACAGACAGAATTGTTACTGAGTGCCAGAGAATTGTTACTCTCACAGACACAAAATTGTTACTTGCACAGACACAGAATTGTTACTTGCACAGACACACAATTGTTACTGAGTGCCAGAGAATTGTTACTCAGGGACAGACAGAATTGTTACTGAGTGCCAGAGAATTGTTACTCAGGGACAGACAGAATTGTTACTGAGTGCCAGAGAATTGTTACTCAGGGACAGACAGAATTGTTACTGAGTGCCAGAGAATTGTTACTCTCACAGACACAAAATTGTTACTTGCACAGACACAGAATTGTTACTCGCACAGAGACAGAATTGTTACTCAGGGCCACAGAATTCATACTCAGGGACAGACAGAATTGTTACTGAGTGCCAGAGAATTGTTACTCAGGGACAGACAGAATTGTTACTGAGTGCCAGAGAATTGTTACTCTCACAGACACAAAATTGTTACTTGCACAGACACAGAATTGTTACTTGCACAGACACACAATTGTTACTGAGTGCCAGAGAATTGTTACTCAGGGACAGACAGAATTGTTACTGAGTGCCAGAGAATTGTTACTCAGGGACAGACAGAATTGTTACTGAGTGCCAGAGAATTGTTACTCAGGGACAGACAGAATTGTTACTGAGTGCCAGAGAATTGTTACTCTCACAGACACAAAATTGTTACTTGCACAGACACAGAATTGTTACTCGCACAGAGACAGAATTGTTACTCAGGGCCACAGAATTCATACTCAGGGACAGACAGAATTGTTACTGAGTGCCAGAGAATTGTTACTCAGGGACAGACAGAATTGTTACTGAGTGCCAGAGAATTGTTACTCTCACAGACACAAAATTGTTACTTGCACAGACACAGAATTGTTACTTGCACAGACACACAATTGTTACTCAGGGCCACAGAATTCATACTCAGGGACAGACAGAATTGTTACTGAGTGCCAGAGAATTCTTACTCAGGGCCACAGAATTCATACTCAGGGACAGACAGAATTGTTACTCAGGGACAGACAGAATTGTTACTGAGTGCCAGAGAATTGTTACTCAGGGACAGACAGAATTGTTACTGAGTGCCAGAGAATTGTTACTCTCACAGACACAAAATTGTTACTTGCACAGACACAGAATTGTTACTTGCACAGACACACAATTGTTACTCAGGGCCACAGAATTCATACTCAGGGACAGACAGAATTGTTACTGAGTGCCAGAGAATTGTTACTCAGGGACACCTAATCGTTGAATTAAATAGTATGTCAGACAACATGCAGAGGAGTGGCAGAGGAGGCAATGTTTTAGGAGCGAGCAGACGTGGCAGCAGAGGAAGGGGTCGAGGCAGCAGTATTCGCAGCCAGAGGCCAGTGCTCCCGGTGTCATCCAGCGGTCGTGTCTCCACCGACAACCCTGCCGTCATTGATTGGTTGGCTCGGTCGTCTTCCTCTTCCCAGGTCACCTCTGACACCTACAGCCAACGGTCGGTGGGTACGTCAGACACAACCGTTAGTTGGCATGGCCCGGGACCAAGCCCACTGAAATCACGTGTCCTCTACCTGCCCCTGTCCTTTGCTGTTCCCTCACCAAGCGAAGTATCGCATGCTGTGGGCTCAGCCCCACTGTACAGTGAGGAAGAGCTAACAGAGGGCGGTCAGGAACGGGGGGAGACATCGGCCTTTTCAGCAGCCAAGCGAACAAGTACTGGCGAGGAGAGTGGCTCGGTAGCCGGTCTAGAGACAGGTCTGTCTCCTGACCCAGACGCAGCCGAGGGGGCTAGTAGTGAGGCGGAGACCCTACTTGATGATGAGGAGGTTGATCGCACTTGGCAGCCTCGTCGTCATCAGGCAATTTCTTCCGCATCATCAGGAGAAGAGGGTGGCAGCTTGGCAGCGAGCAAAACAGTCGGTGGGTTGCCCAGGAGACAGCAGCAGGGTCGCATCAGTGTCAGTGGAGCCAAACGTCCACGGAGTAGAGCACCAGCTCCACTGCAGCCTACCACCACGGCCAGTAGTGGTGCCGGTGCGCACGGAGGAAGTAGCAGTCAGCCAGTGAAGAGTAGCGGGGGCAAAGTTTCCTACTCGGTGGTGTGGCAATTTTTCCTCAAGCCGCCCGAGGAAGTAAACGTAGCCGTATGTCGACTATGTGGCCAGAAATGCAAGCGTGGCCAGGGGGCCCATGTTGGGACTACAGCGTTGCGTCAGCATATGCAGCGTCACCATTCGGTGGCCTGGGAAAACCGTGATAAACATACGGCGGTTCTGCCTGCCCCAGCCCCCGCTCCATCACCCGCTCCGTTACTTGCTCCGTCACCCGACGTCGTCAATCGCCCTCTATCAGCCAGTCAAGGCTCCAACACCTCTGCTGAGGGGAGTTGTCGCTCATTGGCATCTTCCGCTCGTTCAGATGCTCCTTCTCCTGCTACTCCTCTTCTCGGATTCCGTCAACAGTCTTTCTTGGAATCCGTATCCAAGAGACAACAGTTTGCGAGCACGCACCCGACGGTGCAAAAGCTGAACGTCCTCCTGTCCAAGTTGCTGGTGCTGCAGTCCCTCCCTTTCCAACTGGTGGACTCAGCACCTTTCCGAGAAATGATGGCTTGTGCCGCGCCGCGGTGGAGAGTGCCAAGCCGTCATTTCTTTGCCCAAAAGGCAGTGCCAGCCCTGCATTCACATGTAGAAGAGATGGTGGGCCAGTCTTTGAGCATGTCGGTCTCTGCCAAAGTGCACGGCAGCGCCGACGTGTGGAGCTGTAACTACGGTCAGGGACAGTACATGTCATTTACGGCCCACTGGGTGAACGTGGTGCCGGCACAGCCGCACCAGCAACTTGGACAGGTCACGACGCTTTTGCCTCCACGTTTGCACGTCCTTGGTCCAGCAAGCATGTCCGCCTCTACCACCTCTTTTTCCGCCGTGTCCTCAGCCGCCACCCCCGTGCCAAGTCCCATTACCCGACCGGCATATCACATGTGCAGGGCGCAACGGTGTCACGCTGTGCTGCACCTGGTATGCCTTGGCGAACGTAGTCACACAGGGGAGGAACTGCTGAGTGTAATGAACAGAGAAATCGACAGATGGCTGTCTCCGCGCAAACTAAAAATCGGAACCATGTTGACTGACAACGGAAAGAACATGGTGTCTGCTCTGCGTCAAGGAAGGTTGTGCCATGCGCCATGCATGGCTCACGTGTTCAATCTGGTTGTCAAGCGGTTCCTAAAATCCACCATCCCACTGCAAGACATCCTTAAAATGTCACGTAAACTGTGCATGCATTTCAGCCATTCCTACACCGCAAAGAACACCCTCATTGAGCTGCAGCGGCAGAACGGAATTCCACAGCATCGCCTGATCTGCGACGTTGCAACAAGGTGGAATTCAACCCTACACATGTTAGACCGCCTTTACGAGCAGCGAAAGGCCATCACCGATTTCCTGATGTTACAAGCGGATAAAGGTACTCCCCTGTGTAACTTAGATGTCAGCCATTGGCAGCTCATGCGTGACACCTGCCGCTTGCTCAGGCCCTTTGAGGAGGCCACGCTATTCGTGAGTCGGCAGGACTATGGGATGAACGACGTCATTCCTCTGTTGCACGTCCTGGAACAAATGCTGTTAACAATGGCTGGTCAGGGTGCGGTAGACGTGGCGCACAGATCTCAACGCCACATGACCCCTGTGGGGGCAGGACAGGAAGAAGAGGAGGAGGTAGAGGAGGACATTTGTGCTCAGGAATTATTGAGTGAAATGGGTGGTTTTTCCACTCAGCGGACAGGAGTGGAGGAGCAGGAGCATCTGGTAGAGGAGGAGGAGGAGGAGACAGAGGACCCAGACGCACCGTGGCAGTATGCTGTGGAGATGGAGGCAGGGAGTCCCTCGCATTCCTTGGCACAAATGGCCCATAGCATGCTCGGTTGCTTGCGTAGCGACAGCCGAATAATAACCATCAGACAGAGGGATGACTTTTGGCTGTCCACCTTGTTGGACCCTCGCTACCGGTCCAAAATGGTGGCCTTTTTCACACCTGCTGAGAGGGAGGCCAAAATTACGTACTATAAAAACCACCTATGTAGTCAGTTGGTCTCTGCCTTTGTGCGCCAACGTCCATCCTCAGACACTGTGGGCCCTGTGCGCTCGCGTTCCGCTGGCATGGCAGCAGGGGAGGGGTGGGGTGGTAGGAGCAGTGGCAGCTCCACCAGCAGCGGCTGCCTCAGTCTGCAGTCGATGATGAGTAGCTTTCTTCACCAGCGCAGTGAGGAAACTACTAACCAGCCGCAGCAGCAGCAGCAGCATCAGGTGGACCTGGAGCAGGAGCTCAAACAACAGGCTTGGGCCTACTTGGACAGCACCCTGCCAACCGAGGTAGACAATCCCCTTGACTACTGGGCAACGAAACTTGACCTTTGGCCCCAACTAGCTGAATTTGCCCTTGAAAGGCTGTCATGCCCGGCCAGTAGCGTGGCATCGGAGCGCGTGTTTAGTGCGGCAGGAGGTATTGTAACTCCGCGGAGGACACGACTGTCCACCCAAAGTGTGGAGAGACTCACGTTTGTGAAAATGAATCAGGCGTGGATTAGTCTGGATTTCAAACCACCAGTTCCTGACACAACTGACTAAATCCGCCATGAATCATGCCTCAAACATGTGCCACTTTCAGGTCTCCTCACACTGCTGGTGTGTTGAATTTTTTGACATAGGGTGCTGGCAGATTACGGGCCTCCTATAGCTGCTGCCAGGCCCCTAATCTGCCATAGGCCCCTATATACCGCCTCCTCCTGCTGCTGCCAGGTCCAGAGTCTCTCATGGGTCCCTGTACGGCCTCCCATTGCTGCTGTCTCCATCGCCACACTCTGCTGCCATGTGCCACTTTCAGGTCTCTTCACACTGCTGGTGTGTTAAATTTTTTGACATAGGGTGCAGGCAGATTACGGGCCTCACATAGCTGCTGCCAGGCCCCTAATCTGCCATGGGCCCCTATATACCGCCTCCTCATGCTGCTGCCAAGTCCAGAGTCTGTCATGGTCCCTGTACGGCCTCCCATTGCTGCTGTCTCCATCGCCACACTCTGCTGCCATGTGCCACTTTCAGGTCTCTTCACACTGCTGGTGTGTTAAATTTTTTGACATAGGGTGCAGGCAGATTACGGGCCTCACATAGCTGCTGCCAGGCCCCTAATCTGCCATGGGCCCCTATATACCGCCTCCTCCTGCTGCTGCCAGGTCCAGAGTCTCTCATGGGTCCCTGTACGGCCTCCCATTGCTGCTGTCTCCATCGCCACACTCTGCTGCCATGTGCCACTTTCAGGTCTCTTCACACTGCTGGTGTGTTAAATTTTTTGACATAGGGTGCAGGCAGATTACGGGCCTCACATAGCTGCTGCCAGGCCCCTAATCTGCCATGGGCCCCTATATACCGCCTCCTCCTGCTGCTGCCAGGTCCAGAGTCTCTCATGGGTCCCTGTACGGCCTCCCATTGCTGCTGTCTCCATCGCCACACTCTGCTGCCATGTGCCACTTTCAGGTCTCTTCACACTGCTGGTGTGTTAAATTTTTTGACATAGGGTGCTGGCAGATTACGGGCCTCACATAGCTGCTGCCAGGCCCCTAATCTGCCATGGGCCCCTATATACCGCCTCCTCATGCTGCTGCCAAGTTCAGAGTCTGTCATGGGTCCCTGTACGGCCTCCCATTGCTGCTGTCTCCATCGCCACACTCTGCTGCCATGTGCCACTTTCAGGTCTCTTCACACTGCTGGTGTGTTAAATTTTTTGACATAGGGTGCAGGCAGATTACGGGCCTCACATAGCTGCTGCCAGGCCCCTAATCTGCCATGGGCCCCTATATACCGCCTCCTCCTGCTGCTGCCAGGTCCAGAGTCTCTCATGGGTCCCTGTACGGCCTCCCATTGCTGCTGTCTCCATCGCCACACTCTGCTGCCATGTGCCACTTTCAGGTCTCTTCACACTGCTGGTGTGTAAAATTTTTTGACATAGGGTGCTGCAAGATAACGGGCCTCACATAGCTGCTGCCAGGCCCCTAATCTGCCATGGGCCCCTATATACCGCCTCCTCATGCTGCTGCCAAGTCCAGAGTCTGTCATGGTCCCTGTACGGCCTCCCATTGCTGCTGTCTCCATCGCCACACTCTGCTGCCATGTGCCACTTTCAGGTCTCTTCACACTGCTGGTGTGTTAAATTTTTTGACATAGGGTGCTGGCAGATTACGGGCCTCCTATAGCTGCTGCCAGGCCCCTAATCTGCCATGGGCCCCTATATACCGCCTCCTCATGCTGCTGCCAAGTTCAGAGTCTGTCATGGGTCCCTGTACGGCCTCCCATTGCTGCTGTCTCCATCGCCACACTCTGCTGCCATGTGCCACTTTCAGGTCTCTTCACACTGCTGGTGTGTTAAATTTTTTGACATAGGGTGCAGGCAGATTACGGGCCTCACATAGCTGCTGCCAGGCCCCTAATCTGCCATGGGCCCCTATATACCGCCTCCTCCTGCTGCTGCCAGGTCCAGAGTCTCTCATGGGTCCCTGTACGGCCTCCCATTGCTGCTGTCTCCATCGCCACACTCTGCTGCCATGTGCCACTTTCAGGTCTCTTCACACTGCTGGTGTGTTAAATTTTTTGACATAGGGTGCTGCAAGATAACGGGCCTCACATAGCTGCTGCCAGGCCCCTAATCTGCCATGGGCCCCTATATACCGCCTCCTCATGCTGCTGCCAAGTCCAGAGTCTGTCATGGTCCCTGTACGGCCTCCCATTGCTGCTGTCTCCATCGCCACACTCTGCTGCCATGTGCCACTTTCAGGTCTCTTCACACTGCTGGTGTGTTAAATTTTTTGACATAGGGTGCAGGCAGATTACGGGCCTCACATAGCTGCTGCCAGGCCCCTAATCTGCCATGGGCCCCTATATACCGCCTCCTCCTGCTGCTGCCAGGTCCAGAGTCTCTCATGGGTCCCTGTACGGCCTCCCATTGCTGCTGTCTCCATCGCCACACTCTGCTGCCATGTGCCACTTTCAGGTCTCTTCACACTGCTGGTGTGTTAAATTTTTTGACATAGGGTGCAGGCAGATTACGGGCCTCACATAGCTGCTGCCAGGCCCCTAATCTGCCATGGGCCCCTATATACCGCCTCCTCCTGCTGCTGCCAGGTCCAGAGTCTCTCATGGGTCCCTGTACGGCCTCCCATTGCTGCTGTCTCCATCGCCACACTCTGCTGCCATGTGCCACTTTCAGGTCTCTTCACACTGCTGGTGTGTTAAATTTTTTGACATAGGGTGCTGGCAGATTACGGGCCTCACATAGCTGCTGCCAGGCCCCTAATCTGCCATGGGCCCCTATATACCGCCTCCTCATGCTGCTGCCAAGTCCAGAGTCTGTCATGGTCCCTGTACGGCCTCCCATTGCTGCTGTCTCCATCGCCACACTCTGCTGCCATGTGCCACTTTCAGGTCTCTTCACACTGCTGGTGTGTTAAATTTTTTGACATAGGGTGCAGGCAGATTACGGGCCTCACATAGCTGCTGCCAGGCCCCTAATCTGCCATGGGCCCCTATATACCGCCTCCTCATGCTGCTGCCAAGTTCAGAGTCTGTCATGGGTCCCTGTACGGCCTCCCATTGCTGCTGTCTCCATCGCCACACTCTGCTGCCATGTGCCACTTTCAGGTCTCTTCACACTGCTGGTGTGTTAAATTTTTTGACATAGGGTGCAGGCAGATTACGGGCCTCACATAGCTGCTGCCAGGCCCCTAATCTGCCATGGGCCCCTATATACCGCCTCCTCCTGCTGCTGCCAGGTCCAGAGTCTCTCATGGGTCCCTGTACGGCCTCCCATTGCTGCTGTCTCCATCGCCACACTCTGCTGCCATGTGCCACTTTCAGGTCTCTTCACACTGCTGGTGTGTTAAATTTTTTGACATAGGGTGCAGGCAGATTACGGGCCTCACATAGCTGCTGCCAGGCCCCTAATCTGCCATGGGCCCCTATATACCGCCTCCTCCTGCTGCTGCCAGGTCCAGAGTCTCTCATGGGTCCCTGTACGGCCTCCCATTGCTGCTGTCTCCATCGCCACACTCTGCTGCCATGTGCCACTTTCAGGTCTCTTCACACTGCTGGTGTGTTAAATTTTTTGACATAGGGTGCTGGCAGATTACGGGCCTCACATAGCTGCTGCCAGGCCCCTAATCTGCCATGGGCCCCTATATACCGCCTCCTCATGCTGCTGCCAAGTCCAGAGTCTGTCATGGTCCCTGTACGGCCTCCCATTGCTGCTGTCTCCATCGCCACACTCTGCTGCCATGTGCCACTTTCAGGTCTCTTCACACTGCTGGTGTGTTAAATTTTTTGACATAGGGTGCAGGCAGATTACGGGCCTCACATAGCTGCTGCCAGGCCCCTAATCTGCCATGGGCCCCTATATACCGCCTCCTCCTGCTGCTGCCAGGTCCAGAGTCTCTCATGGGTCCCTGTACGGCCTCCCATTGCTGCTGTCTCCATCGCCACACTCTGCTGCCATGTGCCACTTTCAGGTCTCTTCACACTGCTGGTGTGTTAAATTTTTTGACATAGGGTGCAGGCAGATTACGGGCCTCACATAGCTGCTGCCAGGCCCCTAATCTGCCATGGGCCCCTATATACCGCCTCCTCCTGCTGCTGCCAGGTCCAGAGTCTCTCATGGGTCCCTGTACGGCCTCCCATTGCTGCTGTCTCCATCGCCACACTCTGCTGCCATGTGCCACTTTCAGGTCTCTTCACACTGCTGGTGTGTTAAATTTTTTGACATAGGGTGCTGGCAGATTACGGGCCTCACATAGCTGCTGCCAGGCCCCTAATCTGCCATGGGCCCCTATATACCGCCTCCTCATGCTGCTGCCAAGTCCAGAGTCTGTCATGGTCCCTGTACGGCCTCCCATTGCTGCTGTCTCCATCGCCACACTCTGCTGCCATGTGCCACTTTCAGGTCTCTTCACACTGCTGGTGTGTTAAATTTTTTGACATAGGGTGCAGGCAGATTACGGGCCTCACATAGCTGCTGCCAGGCCCCTAATCTGCCATGGGCCCCTATATACCGCCTCCTCCTGCTGCTGCCAGGTCCAGAGTCTCTCATGGGTCCCTGTACGGCCTCCCATTGCTGCTGTCTCCATCGCCACACTCTGCTGCCATGTGCCACTTTCAGGTCTCTTCACACTGCTGGTGTGTAAAATTTTTTGACATAGGGTGCTGCAAGATAACGGGCCTCACATAGCTGCTGCCAGGCCCCTAATCTGCCATGGGCCCCTATATACCGCCTCCTCATGCTGCTGCCAAGTCCAGAGTCTGTCATGGTCCCTGTACGGCCTCCCATTGCTGCTGTCTCCATCGCCACACTCTGCTGCCATGTGCCACTTTCAGGTCTCTTCACACTGCTGGTGTGTTAAATTTTTTGACATAGGGTGCTGGCAGATTACGGGCCTCCTATAGCTGCTGCCAGGCCCCTAATCTGCCATGGGCCCCTATATACCGCCTCCTCATGCTGCTGCCAAGTTCAGAGTCTGTCATGGGTCCCTGTACGGCCTCCCATTGCTGCTGTCTCCATCGCCACACTCTGCTGCCATGTGCCACTTTCAGGTCTCTTCACACTGCTGGTGTGTTAAATTTTTTGACATAGGGTGCAGGCAGATTACGGGCCTCACATAGCTGCTGCCAGGCCCCTAATCTGCCATGGGCCCCTATATACCGCCTCCTCCTGCTGCTGCCAGGTCCAGAGTCTCTCATGGGTCCCTGTACGGCCTCCCATTGCTGCTGTCTCCATCGCCACACTCTGCTGCCATGTGCCACTTTCAGGTCTCTTCACACTGCTGGTGTGTTAAATTTTTTGACATAGGGTGCTGCAAGATAACGGGCCTCACATAGCTGCTGCCAGGCCCCTAATCTGCCATGGGCCCCTATATACCGCCTCCTCATGCTGCTGCCAAGTCCAGAGTCTGTCATGGTCCCTGTACGGCCTCCCATTGCTGCTGTCTCCATCGCCACACTCTGCTGCCATGTGCCACTTTCAGGTCTCTTCACACTGCTGGTGTGTTAAATTTTTTGACATAGGGTGCAGGCAGATTACGGGCCTCACATAGCTGCTGCCAGGCCCCTAATCTGCCATGGGCCCCTATATAACGCCTCCTCATGCTGCTGCCAAGTTCAGAGTCTGTCATGGGTCCCTGTACGGCCTCCCATTGCTGCTGTCTCCATCGCCACACTCTGCCATGTGCCACTTTCAGGTCTCCTCACACTGCTGGTGTGTTGAATTTTTTGACATAGGGTGCTGGCAGATTACGGGCCTCCTATAGCTGCTGCCAGGCCCCTAATCTGCCATAAGCCCCTATATACCGCCTCCTCATGCTGCTGCCAAGTCCAGAGTCTGTCATGGGTCCCTGTACGGCCTCCCATTGCTGCTGTCTCCATCGCCACACTCTGCCATGTGCCACTTTCAGGTCTCCTCACACACTGCTGGTGTGTTGAATTTTTTGACATAGGGTGCTGGCAGATTACGGGCCTCCTATAGCTGCTGCCAGGCCCCTAATCTGCCGTAGGCCCCTATATACCGCCTCCTCATGCTGCTGCCAGGTCCAGAGTCTCTCATGGGTCCCTGTACGGCCTCCCATTGCTGCTGTCTCCATCGCCACACTCTGCCATGTGCCACTTTCAGGTCTCCTCACACTGCTGGTGTGTTCCATTTTTTGTCATAGGGTGCTGGCAGATTATGGGCCTCCCATAACTGCTGCCAGGCCCCTAATCTGCCATGGGCCCCTATACCGACTCCTCATGCTGTGACGTTGCAACAAGGTGGAATTCAACCCTACATATGTTAGACCGCCTTTACGAACAGCAAAAGGCCATCACAGATTTCCTGATGTTAAAAGCAGATAAAGGTACTCCCTGTGTAACTTAGATGTCAGCCATTGGCAGCTCATGCGTGACACCTGCGCTTGCTCAGGCCCTTTGAGGAGGCCACGCTATTCGTGAGTCGGCAGGACTATGGGATGAACGACGTCATTCCTCTGTTGCACGTCCTGGAACAAATGCTGTTAACAATGGCTGGTCAGGGTGCGGTAGACGTGGCGCACAGATCTCAACGCCACATGGCCCCTGTGGGGGCAGGACTGGAAGAAGAGGAGGAGGTAGAGGAGGACATTGGTGCTCAGGAATTATTGAGTGAAATGGGTGGTTTTTCCACTCAGCGGACAGGAGTGGAGGAGCAGGAGCATCTGGTAGAGGAGGAGGAAGAGGAGACAGAGGACCTAGACGCACCGTGGCAGTATGCTGTGGAGATGGAGGCAGGGAGTCCCTCGCATTCCTTGGCACAAATGGCCCATAGCATGCTCGGTTGCTTGCGTAGCGACAGCCGAATAATAACCATCAGACAGAGGGATGACTTTTGGCTGTCCACCTTGTTGGACCCTCGCTACCGTTCAAAAATGGTGGCCTTTTTCACACCTGCTGAGAGGGAGGCCAAAATAACGTACTATAAAAAACACCTATGTAGTCAGCTGGTCTCTGCCTGTCTGCGCCAACGTCCATCCTCAGACACTGTGGGCCCTGTGCGCTCGTGTTCCGCTGCCATGGCAGCAGGGGAGGGGTGGGGTGGTAGGAGCAGTGGCAGCTCCACCAGCAGCGGCTGCCTCAGTCTGCAGTCGATGATGAGTAGCTTTCTTCACCAGCGCAGTGAGGAAACTACTAACCAGCCGCAGCAGCAGCAGCAGCATCAGGTGGACCTGGAGCAGGACCTCAAACAACAGGCTTAGGCCTACTTGGACAGCACCCTGCCAACCGAGGTAGACAATCCCCTTGACTACTGGGCAACGAAACTTGACCTTTGGCCCCAACTAGCTGAATTTGCCCTTGAAAGGCTGTCATGCCCGGCCAGTAGCGTGGCATCGGAGCGCGTGTTTAGTGCGGCAGGAGGTATTGCAACTCCGCGGAGGACACGACTGTCCACCCAAAGTGTGGAGAGACTGACGTTTGTGAAAATGAATCAGGCGTGGATTAGTCTGGATTTCAAACCACCAGTTCCTGACACAACTGACTAAATCCGCCATGAATCATGCCCCAAACATGTGCCACTTTCAGGTCTCCTCACACTGCTGGTGTGTTCCATTTTTTGTCATAGGGTGCTGGCAGATTACGGGCCTCCCATAGCTGCTGCCAGGCCCCTAATCTGCCATGGGCCCCTATACCGCCTCCTCATGCTGCTGCCAAGTCCAGAGTCTCTCATGGGTCCCTGTACGGCCTCCCATTGCTGCTGCCTCCATCGCCACACTCTGCCATGTGCCACTTTCAGGTCTCCTCACACTGCTGGTGTGTTCCATTTTTTGTCATAGGGTGCTGGCAGATTACGGGCCTCCCATAGCTGCTGCCAGGCCCCTAATCTGCCATGGGCCCCTATACCGCCTCCTCATGCTGCTGCCAGGTCCAGAGTCTCTCATGGGTCCCTGTACGGCCTCCCATTGCTGCTGTCTCCATCGCCACACTCTGCCATGTGCCACTTTCAGGTCTCCTCACACTGCTGGTGGGTTCCATTTTTTGTCATAGGGTGCTGGCAGATTACGGGCCTCCCATAGCTGCTGCCAGGCCCGTAATCTGCCATGGGCCCCCGTACCGACTCCTCATGCTGCTGCCAGGCCCGTAATCTGTCATGGGCCACTGTTGTCGCTTGTTGGCATATTCCGCTCGTTCAGATGCTCCTTCTCCTGCTACTCCTCTTCACGGATTCCGTCAGCAGTCTTTCTTGGAATCCGTTTCCAAGAGACAACAGTTTGCGAGCACGCACCCGACGGTGCAGAAGCTGAACGTCCTCCTGTCCAAGTTGCTGCTGCCAGGCTCGTAATCTGTCATGCGCCCCTGTACCGCCTCCTCATGCTGCTGCCAGGTCCAGAGTGTGTCATGGGCCCCCGTACCGACTCCTCATGCTGCTGCCAGGCCCGTAATCTGTCATGGGCCCCTGTACCGCCTCCCCATGCTGCTGCCAGGTCCAGAGTGTGTCATGGGTCCCTGTACGGCCTCCCATTGCTGCTGCCAGGCCCGTAATCTGCCATGGGCCCCTGTACCGACTCCTCATGCTGCTGCCAGGCCCGTAATCTGTCATGGGCCCCTGTACCGCCTCCTCATGCTGCTGCCAGGTCCAGAGTGTGTCATGGGTCCCTGTACGGCCTCCCATTGCTGCTGTCTCTATCGCCACACTCTGCCATGTGCCACTTTCAGGTCTCCTCACACTGCTGGTGGTTTCCATTTTTGTCATAGGGTGCTGTATGGCCTCCCATTGCTGCTGCCTCCACCGCCACACTGTGGCTCCACACTCTGGTTTTGGCCCCGTGACTGCCCAAATGAGTGAAGTGTGCGGTGATTCTAAGATCGACGGCACTCATCTGCATGTCATACTGACTGACAGTATTATTTCTCTTCCCCAGCAGACTCCAAGGGCATTTAAATTAAAGGTACAGTGTTCTGCACTAATATTAAGTCTCTCTGAAGCCTAGAAACACCCTTTTTTAAGTTAAATTCACAGCGAATTTATTCGACTCGAATCGAATATTGTCCACGAATTCGCCGAATCAGTCGAATCGAATTTTTCATTTCTTCGCTCATCTCTAATTATTATGCATCATGAACCTTGTGTAGTAGCCATGGTGATCACAATTCTAATATGCTATAACTGACTGCACAATCTGCTTCTTGGCAATGAGAGTCGTCAAGAAGAGCTTGCAGTCTATTGTGGAGGGCATGGATATGTGTGAAGGTTTAAAAATAACAAGAAAAGCATGAGCGTAAGGTCAAATGTGCAAAAGCTTTCAGGCTGAGGGAGAGGTGTGTGCAGAAGAGCTTACTCTCTACCTGTGTAAGAGAAAATGTAATACTGGGTTTCCAATGCATCTAAGCACCATTATTATGATAGCTCATTTATCAGTATAAAAAAAATCATATTGTGCACTATAACTGTCTCTGATATTCCCAGCATGCACCATATTCTGTAACATCTGAAATGACAATGCTGACATTCCAAGTCTTTAACAACACAATTCTGACATTCCATGGCTCACTATAGTAAGTACATGAGGACAATTATAAAATAGCTGTCAACCACACAGGGGAGAAAAGACAACAGGATGAGGACGCGGAAAGGAAGATCGTACAAACATGTAGGTGAGGGGAAGAATTTTCAGGTACATACAAAATGTTTTTTTTCTATATAACAGAAACATAATATATTGCATATTTTGGCTAAATGGTGACTTATTTAAAAATCATCTTTTAATTTATAAACTACAGTGCTCAGCATAAATTAGTACAACCCAATAGATGTCAGAAAACCTTTATTTTCCTTTCAGAATCAACATTTTCTATGGGACACTATGCTACAAAATACTCCCACAAATGTGGGCCATTGATTGCAAACAAGAATTGATTTTACCCCAATGAAAGTCTTAGGAGCAAAGCTAAATTTTAGATAGCAAAATCCTAATTAACAAGAATTCAGCTACAGGTGAGTCTAATTATTCAATAAACAGGTGTCCAGCAGCCAGTTGATTATAAAAGGGCAATACTTAACAAAGAAAACCCATTCTCATTTCATGCTGTCAGAAATGGCACCACGTGGAAGAGAAATGTCACAAGGCCTGAAAAATGATGGAGTAGTTTTTGTTGTGGGGTGTATTTAATTTTGCATCAACTAATTTGAGTAAAACTGAAGATTTTGTAATCTAAGTTATAATATTAACCTCACTTTCATGTAATGAACTAAACAAATATTCCATAAATCTCAGTTTTATCAAAATTTTGGAAACTGTTCTTGTGTTCATTGACATATTGATTAAAATCGTACTTTTCAAATGGGGTGTACTCATTTATGCTGAGCACTGTAAGTGATTAGAACCTCTTTTGTGGGAAAGGTGGGCATGAATATAATTTAAAGTGTCAAGCAAAAAATGTTGACTTGCTGAAGAGTATGTTTAAAGTTGTTTATCTGGACAGCATATGTTTATTTGCTCAAAAAAGCACGTTAAAATGCATACAAATAACCAGTAACACAATAAATAGAGACTATAATATAATGTGTTTTTTTTTCATGCAATGCAGTTATTTTGTATGACCTCTTTCAGAGGACACAAGTAAAGCAATTCACTTTGTTACTGTTTTTTAAATAGTCTTGTGGTAAAATTCCACTAGATTCTTCAAGGACTTGTAGTTACTTTAGCTGTTGTGTCTTCCTATCCAAATGATCCCACAGAGCTTTAGTGAGTTTGGGTAAGGATTGTTAGATCACTAAACCAACATATTTCAGGGTCCCTGCCCCTTCTTTAGAGTCTCTGATCAAGAGGTGTGGACCCCAAAACATGCTTTACATGTATATTTGGTCTTTGGATATATATATATATAAGAGCCAGCATGTATCTACAGTACCTGCTTGGAATCAAAGTAGCATGATACATTTGAAGATTTTATGATGATACTCTTAGTACAAACTCCACTTTTTGTGACATGATTGTGTTAACAAATCTACCACTAGAATGTATTGTTTGAGGCAGCATGGGGGTCTGCTGTATATGCAGAGCTAGTTTTCATCTGTGCAGACCGACCAAGAGGAAAGAGATAGTTTCATGTTTCCTGAACTATACTATATTGCCAAAAGTATTGGGAAGCCTGCCTTTATACACACATGAACTTTAATGGCATCCCAGTCTTAGTCCGTAGGGTTCACAGTCATGTTGGAACAGGAAGGGACCATCTCTAAACTGTTCCCACAAAGTCGGGAGCATGAAATTGTCCAAAATGTCTTGGTATGCTGAGCCTTAAGAGTTCCCTTCACTGGAACTAAGGGGCCAAGCCCAAACCATGAAATACAGCGCCACAACATAATCCCCTCTCCACCAAACATTACACTTGACATTCAGGCAAGTACCGTTCTCCTGGCAACCGCCAAACCCAGACATGTTCATCGGATTGCCAGACAGAGAAGCGTGATTTGTCACTCCAGAGAACTCATCCCCACTGCTCTAGAGTCCAGTAGTGGCGTGCTTTACACCACTGCATCTGACATTTTGCATTGCACTTGGTGATGTAAGGCTTGGATGCAGCTGCTCGGCTGTGGAATCTCATTCCATGAAGCTCTCTATGCACTGTTGTTGTGCTAATCTGAAGGCCACAAAAAGTTTGGAGGTTTTTAGCTATTGACTCTGCAGACAGTTGGCGACTTCTGCGCACTGTGTGTTTCAGCATGTGCTGACCCCGCTCTGCCATTTTACATGGTCTACCACTTCGTGTCTGAGTTGCTGTTGTTCCCAGTTGCTTCCACTTTGTTATAATACCACTAACAGTTGACCGTGGAATATTTAGTAGCAAGGAAATTTCATGGATGGACTTATTGCACAGATGGCAACCTATCACGGTACCACGCTTGAATTCACTGAGCTCCTGAGAGCAACCCATTCTTTCACAAATGTTTGTTGAAGCAGTCTGCATGCCTAGGTGTTTGATTTAAACATCTGTGGCCATGGAGGTGATTGGGTCATGTGAATCCAATTATTTTGAGGGGTGTCCCAATACTTTTGGCAATAAAGTATATAAAGAACAGTCTGACTCCTTTCAATATCCCTGCACCCCTTCCATTCTCCTGCTATGTGTGGCCTCAAATAGGCCAAAGAGAAGGACAACAACAAAAATGTTATTGCAATATGTACATTTTGGTGCTGCTGCTATAATCCCACTGCCCTAAGAACTGGTATGAGCTTTGGACAGGCCGTGGGTGGTCCCTCAATGTCATCACCTACAATGCAAGACTATTAACCCTGCATTGTATGTGAAGGAGGGGAACATGCAACCACAACCTAAAGCAACTTAGAGAGGTGACAGTGCTGGACCAGTCAAATGAATTGAGGGAGCCTGCTGGTGCCAGGATGAATGCACCCCTAAGCTAAACAAGCATTTACCCTTGCAGTGCAGGGGGGGTGGGGTTCACTGCAATGATAGATTTTTGTCTAATTGCTGGAGCTCAGCCTTGAGCATATATTTCATTCTCATCTTAAAGTGGAGTTCCACTCAAAAGTGAAAGCTCCGCTTATTTGCATCCTCCCCCCCTCCACTGTCATATTTGGCACCTATTTGGGGAGCCGTTTCCTGGTTTTGACAAATACCCGCTCCCACTTCCAGCTCAGTTCACCATGGCGAAGTGAGACGAAAGTTCGTCCCCCTCCTTGCTCCCGCAGCCAATGCAATCTTTCACAGGTCCCAGGATAGTGGTGGACCAATCAGGAGGCACGGCGCTACTTACACATGTGCAATAGGCACCAGGCTATGAAGCCACAAGCTGTCACAGCCTGGTGCCCACAGTATAGATGCCGGCTGCACTGCGTGGGTGAGCACATTGTTGGACCCCAGGACAAGTAAGCGTGTGTTTATTGTGGCTGATGACTTTTAATAAACACAAAAACTCCACTTTAAGCTTTTTGCACATAACTGTATTTGTGCTTATAATCCTGACCTAGATAATGTACAGAATGAATATGGTTTGCATATTGTACTATATAATGCTCAGCTTTTCTATACAATTTCAGATGGTTGCATACTTGTATTTTTAAAAATACATAACTAGTTGTTGTATTGTATCCTTCTTTTTTTTAATAAAAAGAATGTGAATAACGTGACTTGAATGTGATATTTAATTACTATATACTGTATGGGAATGTTTAGTTTTGTATATGTGTATTGAAACATGGAACACATGAATAGCTGAACATAAATGGGTATGAAAGGAAACGTATTAAATAAAACATATTAAAATGTGTGAATGGAGGATGACCTCTTCCCCATCATAGGATTTTCATACACTACAGATAAATGAAAAACAATGTAAACAATGTATTCTCATAAACAGAGCTAGAGCAAGATCTCTCTCTCTCTCTCTCTCTCTCTCTCTCTCTCTCTCTCTCTCCTCGAACTGATCATGCACTCAATCTTTTCCCAATTTCAATTTAACTCTAAGTTTCTCTAACATTTGCTCTGAAGTTTTGATTTCTTCCTATTATTACAGGATCATCCACATATTCTATGAATTTTTTTTTTCTACCTACTATGGTTTCTTTAAGACTATTTTTTTTCTAAATCATTGCATACTCTAGAGTTAGGTTTAAAGAACAGTAGATATATGATCCTCTTGGTTCTGTCCTCTACTGATATCTTCCATCAATGTGCCATGTGTCTTTAAGACACATTTCAACCACACTTGCCATATCATTTGTAATCCTATTTATTATTCCTATTCCTTACTGTCTTTTCACCATTGATGCAGTTATATATTTGCTTAAAACCTAAAAATATGACATATAGATATCTTCAACAGGCCTACAGCATATCTCTTGCTCAGTGACTATACACTGGTTACTATATAGGCTCTTTTACTTAAGTGTGCATATTGCCAGCCCAGTGTGTGAGTCTTGCTGGAGGAATTTTGCTTACTACATTTTATATTTCTTCAACAGTCAACCCAATATATCTTCCATAGAAATGTTCTTATCCCAATATTTTGTATTTCTTGGGCAGTTAACTCCAATGTATTCTCTGCACAATTTATTAAGAGAATCACTGGCCTCCAGTTGTTGGAGAAAAGTTAGCTAGGAATAATGGAAAGCACTTTAGCATATTTAATGTGTTAAAACCATGGTCCACACACCTTACAGTAGTCTCCATTTTGGGTTCTAACTATAACAACTGTAATGTCATGTTTGACCTTGATGAGCCTTTCTTTCAAACTTGTGTTTAAATCAATATCTGCCATTGTGAATGGGCACCAAATATACTCATATACAATGTTTCATTTTTGATGGAAGTTGTGAAAAAAAGGTGACAGTTTATACTCAGACTGACCTTGCTTGGAAATCTGTATGCTTTTTAAATGTTTTTTTCCCCAGACACATTGCGTAGGTGTTATTCAGTAACATGGCTATTTAGATGCTCGATATGAATGAAAAAAATTGGAATTTTTTTAGGCTACTGAAAAGGATAACATCACCAAGCTATACTCTACATTTAGCTTGTGGCAGCTTTAGCACAGAAGATAGCTATCAGCTTAGCATCTAAGAAATATACCCATCTATGCTCCCTACTGCACTGTCACTCCACCTTCAGAAATTGTTGTCGTGTACTGGCAACAGCAGCCATTACAGGTTGCTGGACATGATAGCTGAATGTGCCACATGCAAGCCATAGACTGAAGCTGGAAAAGATGGCATGGCTCTTCTGGACTTTGGTCCAATAAAAGAGCATTCATTTATGTCATGGGTTATGTTTTCAGGGATCAAGGCAGAGACCACATTCCAGCCATCCTTCTGAAATTAATTTCAGAATCACATGAAATCACCTAAATTATCAACAACAAACAAACTGTGCATAGGTAAAATTTTGAGTGCATTTGAATTTAAAATTGATGCTTATGCTGTTATCATTGAGCACATCTATGACATCTGAAAATGAATAAATTAAACCTGAAAATCTTATAAAAGTAACTAGAGCAATATTTTATGTTTTATTCCAGTACTGGATTGGGACCTGCATCCCTGTAAAACAATCTCTTTATTTGTACTTAAAAATTTAGATTTTTATGGTACCTACTGACATTAAATCTGACAGACTTAAATCATTTGTTCACAGAACATTAATAAATCCGTATTTTCTATTCATCTTTTTAAAAACAAAATGTGCAATGTTATGAACACATTCTTGTAGAGTTTATATCAGACCATTACCCCTTTCTTAAATGCATTTGCTAATACTTTGATTTAATAATAAAGCTGAGACAATTTTAAGTGTCCTTTAAAAGGTAATGGTAATACTGATTGTTCTTTTTCCTCAGAAAGCCAGATCCCCCAAGAAGACTTTACTTGGTCAGAGTCACGGTCCCTGAAATGGTACCTTGGAAGCCACATCTAGTAGATACTAGCTCTTTCCAATCATTTGCATCAGATTTAAACAATTAGTTTTGTCAACTACATGACGGATTTTTATATTAATATTTTATTGATCAGTTATGGTAAATGTACACTGAATTTATTACCATTTGCCTAAACAAGAGAATGCATGCTAGGTTTTAAGACCCTCCACAGCATTAACCCCTTCAGGACCATCATATTTGGGAATGTTTATGCTGTAGGACCAATAGGGCCAGTATCTAAACATTACCAAGTGTTTAAGGCTGCAAATAAGGAAAATATTAGAGTATAGCTGTTTTGAATAAAAGAGTGAGTACGCTACATAGGAAACATAAAACCTTTTAAGTTACAAATGCTACTTAAAAGTAAATGATCATACATTATTGGGATATGTGAGCCTTACTACTCTATTACTGTATTAAGTGAGCAAATATTTTCATTTAAACAAGCCTACTTTCTTTTTTCTACCAAAGTTCATCTAATATATGCTGCCTTCTTAGAAACACACCCTACTAGTTTTTATTGTCTTATATGATTTGAAAAAAAATACAGGAAAGTTGAACTGGTTAATATGGCAAACAGCTTACCTTTTCTTCAGTACTTTAATGTGGCATGCCTGAGGCAAGACTGAGAAAATCTCCTTTATTAAAGCTAATAAAGCTGGGAAAAATTAAACAGGAAATCTAATACATTGCTATGAGCAACAATTCCATATTTTTGCTCCATTTGTTTTATTTACACAAAATGAATAAGACAAGCATATGTTGATTCAGGGTTTTATCTGCCATTTTTGGTCTGGGAGGATTTTGTTCTAATAAAAACAAATAAGGTTATATATAAGCCTGTGCGTAATAATATCACGTACACTTCTGTGCCAACCATCATATTTTAATCATTTTTAACAGGGTGTACCCTATTATATACAGTATATACACATACAAACACACAATATGTATATATAAATGAAGCCATGTGTACAAGAATATTAGTTTGCCTGCTGTAAAATGCTATTTAGTGAAATGGCAGTGTGTATTACTCTAGTGAAGCAAAATTGGCTGCAGGTCATAAGCAAGCCAAGGGCAGAGATCATTCATGTAAACCCTGGATGCCTTCATAAGATCACATCTATTCTTTACATTTCAAACAAATTAAACCTCTTGAGGATATCTAGCAAATTAGATTTTTGTAGAGAATATACATTTCTTAGATTTGTTCAGGTTGATTTAGGCCCATGAGTAAGATTAGATGGCTACATGGTTATACATAAAGAACTAAAAAATCATGTTCATGCTCCCCTCTTTATAACAAGGAGACTCTTGAGTTCCTAGAACTACAGAGATACAAGCTTTTTATAGCAGTTTAATTAAAGCACAATTGCAAGACCAGTCATGAACATGTGGCTATTAGCCTAGTGAAAAGAAAAATCAATCATGGTGTGTGGGCATTTTTAAAAAAGCAGTTTGGCATTCACAAAATATTAATTGCAGGATCACTATAGTTCAATAGCTATATTTTAAAACACATGCACCAGAAGATTCAATGGTATTGCACAGAATAGGCCAGAGCCGCTTCTTCTGAAGTCTCCCAGCTGTGCTGTCTGCTCCTCCTCTTCTCTGAGTTCCCCTATGGCAAGCCACTTGCTATGGAAGCAGTCATGCGGGCTCACTCCCACTCCCACTCCCTGCTCACAAGATTTGATTGACAGCAGCAGGAGCCCCAATGGCTCTTGCTGCTGTCTATGTACCTGTGAAAGAGAAGGAGTGAGAGAAGTGCTACTACTCTCAGGCACAGGGCTGGATCAAAAGACGACACAGGTAAGTATTTAGGGAGGGCTGGGGGATGCTGATCATGCAAGGTTTTTGCAGAGAATGCACTAGGATAAAACATCTCATGTCTTTAGAACCACTTTAATGAATGCCACATTCACTTTTTCATAAATATACAATGCTTGTTATGGTAGAATAGATATATGTGGGAAGTAATGGTTTATGTTTAATTTTTTATCATTTAAATTCAATGGAGAAGGAAAGGAAAGAGAAGAAAAGTAATGATTTTGTAAATCACTTTACTTTTTTTTTTTTTGCAATAAGAAAAAAGGCTCTGATGTTTCACTATATTCTACTTCCCATAAACGTTTCAATGTTCATCATAAGTAAAAAAGCTTAAGGGTAGAGCAGCAAGTCTTGTGTTAATTGATTAGGGTGCATATAATTAGAAATTTCTCTTTGTCTGGGGGGCCATGTATTTGGATATACTCTGTTGCTTCCAATGTAGTTAATAGCGTATGCAATAACTATAAATGTATTCCAATGTTTACATTGGGACCTTGGTCTGATGTAAATGTAAAATAACATATCTCCTAGAAATTGTGAATATTTGGCTAATAAATCAAATCAGATTAAAATGACATATGGTGAGTCATTCTTTAATGCGAAATATTCATAGAAATGTACCCTGGGATTTTACAGCATTGGAAATTGAAAATAAAACTGATGTTCATTTACATATTTTTATTACATCTACATAAAGTTACAAAGGCACCATCAAGTTAGTTTGTGCTCAATTCCACTGGCGCCTTCCCAAAAAAGATTACGTTATGTGATTTAATCTATATTGTGATTTGATTTTGCATTAATATGTCAGGTTTTGGTCCCAAGAGGATAGAAAAGACTGGAAGTTAAAAAAAGAGATATAATGAGTGTTCCCTCCCACTAATGTTCAATGTTTTAATATTTAATAAAATTGCTGATGCAGGTCAATGTCTGAATATCAACTTGTTCTACTAAATCCAGCACAAAATTAATTACATGAAAAGCAAACTGTGGCTTCAAAATTTGGTATTGCTTCTATATTATTATTGATTATCTATATGCTTGGACTGATTCTATTTGAATCAGGATCACACGTCTCTACAAAGAAACTTGGGGGCAAACAGCACTTTAAATTTATTAATTTTGACAGTAAAGAAAACATAGACGTAATACCAGCAGTGAAAGCACATATCACAGTTTTTAATGGAAGATAATAAAATAGAAATTTAATATGGGGAATTCTAAGTTCTGCTTGCTCTCAACGTTTCTGACTATGCTGTGCACTGGGTGACTCTCTAGTTGGTGTTTACCCTAAAAGTGAAAATGTGGAATTTATGTGGGAATAGATCTGTCTTTTTAAATGTTTCTATTTATGAATCAAACTTGTAGCCAGGCTCTGGACATGCACACACACTTAACAAGCAAAACGAGCTTAAAAGCAAACACCTTTTGGCCTCTGTAGCTGCAGACACTGTGGCACAATTAATTCTCAAAATGCACATTAGAAGTACAGAAGATTGTCAGGTTGTTCAAGTTGTTCTCTAGGTAGGTCAGCTTCTATTGCTCCCCTCTCCCATTAGTGGCCTGACAACCTTATAGGCTCTAATCTCTGATCTAAACTCAAGGCTGATGCTCTATGAAGGAGTGCAGGAGTAGCTGAATTGCTGAGAGAACAACTGAATGCTTCTGCTGTGAAGTTTGAGCATGAATTGCTGCACAGAGCTCACAGAGCTTGTTTTAAGTATTTGTAAATACTCGAATGTCCATAGCCTGGCCACAGGTTCACCCAAATTAGAAATACATTGTAGTTACCATTAGCTACAGCAACAGCAATAGCAAAATGTGTTTTGGCAATTGTCCTATCAGAGCATGTGAGAACTTTGATGTTTTTCCTGGTTAACCTGGCTACACAGTGGTGAATATGTCAGCTATATATGTATGTAAATGTGTTCCTTTATCTGAAAAAAAATGTAACACCCCCATCAAAAACATAGCAAAATATTTGAAAAGATTATACCAAATATTTAGAAAGGATTATCTACTGTAATACATGAACATAAAACATACTTTCACACTATTAAAAAAACAGGGCCCTTGGTAGTTTCCATTCAAGTGTGCGTAGGTAAACATTTTTCAAATGTGTAATAACAAACAGCATGGATGTAATATGATTATGATACAATTGCTGAACTTTCTTTAGCTTATGTTCAACAAAACCTACTGCATTTTGATACAGGGGTCAGTGATGGGCACTTAATGCAACCCTCCATATGACAGCCCATATCTAGAGTGCTGGATGTGGACAATAATCCAAATTAAAAGGTATGCGCTAATAACAAACTTATACAAAAGTGTATATCATCATCCAAAAAACATTAGTGTTTTAAATAAATTATAGTGTCCAAACATAAATTAGTGTCCAAAAAATATATATATCTTCAGTGACTTGAACCAATTGTGAGAAATCCACCACCAAAGGAGATTAAATGAACTCACCAGAGCTAAAGAGAGCCTTGCTGGTCTGTGCTGTATGGGAGAGATCTGCGGTGAGCGTTAACTGTATCTCAACCCCCTTTTTTGCGATTGAAGCTGGTGTCTGTTGGACACCTTGTTTGTGAGTTTCCTTATACCTTTTTTATTAAAGAGATAAATGAAAAAAACGTATAGCACCATTATGTTCTCTTTTTAGTCCCTGAGTGTACTGTATGCTCTCATGGAGGTATGAGAAAGAGTGGAGAAGTTCATCATAAGAGCTTGGGCTGCAAAGTTGTTTGGCTGTGATTATTATTATCTGGAAGTATCTGAAACATCACCATATCTATTTGGACATCGGGTTCATTGCTCCCAGAGCACAAGCGCTGTTGCTGGTTTATTATCTGACCAGCCATTAGCTCTGGTGAGTTCATTTAATCTCCTTTGGTGGTGGATTTCTCACAATTGGTTCAAGTCACTGAAGATATATATATTTTTTGGACACTAATTTATGTTTGGACACTATAATTTATTTAAAACACTAATGTTTTTTGGATGATGATATACACTTTTGTATAAATTTGTTATTAGCGCATACCTTTTAATTTGGATTATTGTTGACAAAATTTATTTTGGGTGGGATATGCTGCTGACACTTTGGTGTTTTTTGTAAGTGGCGCTTTTTTCTTTTTTAATTTGGTATTGGATGTGGACAATGTTTGCTTGTGAGAAACTCTTATACCTGAAAAATGTTTTATCCTATTATGGATAGACAGATTATATACTAATTTTTTTGGATGCTTCAGTTGATTCAATATCATTTCCAGATTTTCTCATGTTATAATGTAGCAGTAATATTTTTTCTGTATCTTAAGTGAGTTTTTAATTTGGTGCATATGTGCTAAAACAGAAATTTATAGTATCCAGTGCTTGATGTATTTCCAAATATTTAGAATTTATAATAAATGAAAAAATAAATCATATATAAGCAGCTGGCACAACAATCAATAGAAATTGTGTAACAAGAGTAAATCAAAAGTGCCGTTCTAAAATGAAATAACAAAAAGTAAATATAAACAATATATATAAGTTGCGAATCACAAGCTATATCTCCGCGCTAAAGGGATGGTGAAGGTAACACATAAATTAAAATTATATATAGTAAAACAAAGTCATTTTAAATAACTCATAAATCAATATACAGTGACTAGAAAGAATCACATAAACTAGATCACTATAATACTAGATTACCCTTAAAAAAAATAAATAAACCAATATCCAATCAAAAACAATTATAAAGGAAAAAATATAGCAACTTCCAGCAAAGTGAAAAAATTGTGAAAAAGTTCAGTTCATTTCAGTAATGTGATATCTCTTTAACCACTAGCCTACAGGGCATTTATACCCCCTTCCTGCCCAGGCCAATTTCCAGCTCTGTCACACTGTCACACATTTGTGTACCCAAATGAAATTTTTATCATTTTTTTGTGACAGATAGAGCTTTCTTTTGATGGTATTTTATCACCTCTGGGTTTTTTATTTTTTCTTAAACAAACCAAAAACCACAGAAAATTTTGAAAAAAAAATGTTTTTTCTTAGTTTTTGTTACAAAATTTTGTAAATAAGTGATTTTTCTCCTTCACTGATGTGCGCTAATGAGGCTGCACTGATGGACACTGATAGGTGGCACTGATGGGCACTGATGAGGAGGCACTGGTACGTGGCACTAATGGGCATTGACCATCACTGATGGGCACTGAAAGGCAGCACTGATACATGGCACTGATATATGGCACTGATAGGCGGCACTGACTGGCACTAATAGGTGGCACTGATAGGTGGCACTGACTGGCACTGTTAGGTGGCACTGATAGGCGGCACTGATGTGCACTGATAGGCAGCACTGACTGGCACTGATAGGTGGCACTGATTGGCAGCACTGATAGGTGGCACTGATTGACATTCATAGGTGGCACTGACTGGCACTGATGGGTAACACTGAAAGGCAGCTCAGATGAGCACTGATATGTGGGATTGATGTGCACTGATATGTGGCACTGATATGGCACTGATGGGCACTGGCACGAGGCACTGATGAGCACTGAGATAAGGCACTGATGGACACTGACAGGTGGCACTGATGGGGCTACACTGATCATTAGGGCACACTGATCATCAGTGCCCTGATGATCAGTGTACATGTCCCCTCCGTGGAAAGCCGATTACCGGCTCTCCTCTCCTCTCGAGCTGTCAGCGTGACAGCTCAAGAGGAGAGAAATGCCAATAACCGGCATTTTCCTGTTTACATGTGATCAGCTGTGATTGGACACAGCTGATCACATGACCGAGTCGACATCTTTGGCTCTTTCCTTGATCGGTGACACAGCGCATTGCCAAAAGCCGTGCTGTGCGCTCCCTGAGCCGCGCATGCGCAGTGAGACTAGGAGGACGTCATATGACGTCCTCCCAGAATGAGAGAACCACCTTGCGCCCGTCATATTACTATATGGCGGGCGGGAGGTGGTTAAGGTAGCTCGATCCACCATCAATGTGATCCTGCAGTGATTATCACCCCATGGAATTCAACACTCACCAGAAGCTGGTGAATACCCAGCAGTGGGAAATCAGTAGAAAGGGTGTGACCATCTGTGATGTCAGCATGCACACTGGGACCATGTGGTGTGATCACGTGACCGCTGCTGTGGGAATCCATAGGAACCAGTGTGTGGTGAGACTGTCACCAGCTGCAGAAGCTTCTGGTGAATGTTGAATTCAATGGGGTGATAATCACTGCAGGAACACATTGATGGTGGATCGAGCTACCTTAAAGAGATATCACATTACTGAAATGAACTGAACTTTTTCACAGTTTTTTTCACTTTGGTGGAAGTTTCTATATTATTTCCTTTAAAAAGTAAATATAATTTTGAGTTCTTGTACACATTAACAGATAATATCAATAATAGACCCCTGCATGGAGCAGGTAGGTGAAAAGTAAGTATACCAAAGCCATGAAGTCGCTCATTCTTTTTATCCTTGTAAGTGGTTAGTACATTTTAATATATTTTACCATACGGTTTTACAATGTGGCTTTCCTATGTCTTTGTTGAATACTTCGTATTTGTGGATGAGATGCCCACAAAGATGTAGTGGACTGCACAGATACACAAGCACGTTTGACTCTTTTCACATTTAAAAAGTCCATTTGCTTTGGTAAGAGTTTTATTGTACAAAAGGTGGTGGAGCACTTGAGGTGTTTTGGTGCTTGGATTATCAGCTGATTCATACAATATCCAAGATTTTCCACAGATTTACCCATCACTTGGGACAGCTGTCATTGTCACTTCTTTGGGACAATTATTGTCATTATCTGTTCACCTCACAAGGACTCACAGAAACAGCAGTGAAGAGAAAGACACCCATGCACCCACTCAATTTTCAATTCAAACGTTTTTTTTGTTCCAAAGGCAATTGAACATTTACCAGACCATATCCTTAGTTGATTTTTACTATTTTAAATGAGTAAACAAGGAAGCTAGAGTGTTGTTCTGATGTTATTTAAAATCAGTGTGTGTTTTTAATTTAGCTTTGTGCAGTGTGATCCTTTGGGGATCCCAAAAGACTCCTGTATAAAAACATGGAGGATGTGAATTCTTACCTGTTTTAATGATATATCACCTATCTTCAGGTGCCCACACCTACATCAGGCATGCAGGTGTAGAAGAGGTTGATTCACCTCAGTACCAGGTTCTTGTCTTTTAAAGGGGCATTTCTGTCTCCTTCCCCTAAATATGATTTGTTATCTATACAGAAAGTTATCTAAGTGCTCTCAGGGCTTCAGATTAGTTATACCATTTCGGGCTGAGATTTGGGTTGGGGGCAATGTTTGACCTGACCCCCAGACTGTTTGTATTTAAATGAACCGCTGAAAATACTGATCAACAAACAGTTGGCTGTGCAAATTTCCAGCTGCAATAATGCAAACAAGGAGCTAGAGATTCTGGGCAATGCCAGGCCCTCTAAGACCTCTTGTATTGACTTGTATTTTAAATGTTCTGTCTCCCTTCATTTTGTAAAGTGCTGCACAAACTGTTGGTTTTCTATAAATCCTGTATAATAATAATTATTAACCAAATATGGTCATGACCATATTAGGTCAGTTATGTCACCCAGGATCTCCTGCCCTGACTACATCAACACAGTGCAGGGATTCTGTCATTTGCAACAGGAGTGCAACAATTGATAAATGATGTAACTGATCATGGATTTACATTGAGGGGCATTATATACATTTTTAAAGATTTTTTATTGCATTTTAATTAATTTCTTCCCATCCACCACTTTAAATAGTTTGGAATGCTGGGGGGTGGAGGTTGGGGCAGGAAGGATCAGCAATCACAGTGGTCACATGACTGGGAGATGATCCTTCTGGCTACCAATCTTTAGCCTGGTCTGAGAGTGGTTTCTGACAGCTCAGTCTTTTTACTGAGAGCGCATAGTGAATGCATTCCCAGCACATAAACATTGGCCTACCAGTGATGTATATGTGCAGCATGTGGGTATTATAGCCACACAAGTGTTGGGTGGCTGTAATGGGGTTAAAGGCCTTTTTTTGCTATATTAGTGTGTTTATTTGCAAGTTTCTTTTAATGAATAATAAGGGATACTAACACAACTTGTTCTCATTCTTCTGAGAGGAGGGGGATATCTGGGAGTCCCTTTATTACAACGGGGGTTTCTAGATTCCTAAAAGCCTCCCCTACAATACCTCATATCCTTTTTGAAACAGTGGATGTGGGGAAGAAAATTCCCTAGTCCCTCAGTATAGCGACAAGCTGCCATGCAATTACCTCTAAATGTTGAAAGGCATGGTGCTTGGTCTGATGCAGAATGAAAGACTGTAGGCGCACTATGCTTCCTTTTCTGGACACCAAGGCTGCATGTCTGGATAAAACTCTAGCTGGAATTTTAGAGGGAACCCTGCTCAATTCTTTCCCACAAAAAAATGTTTAAATGTAAATAAACACTCTAGCATTTATAAAAAATAGTTTTTATAAAATTACACATGAATGTAAACAATGTACCTGATGTAAATCTTTTACCAAATCTTCAATTTATTATCAATCATAATGACCCACCAGAAGTGTGCACTGTGTCATGAGTTTTTAGCACAGTAGAGTATTTCACATGCATGGTTTTGCACAGTATATCGCATGTGTATGTGGTTTGATATATACACGTGTTTTCACTTGGGTGAATATTATCGGATTGATTTCACATGTAAATTTTTATTTATAAAGGATAATGCACTATGTATATTTTGTTTTGGTTTTTTTTGAGGTAATCAAGGTTTTGCAAGCAGCGGAGAGTTTTTTACACTTGAATCAATTTTTTGGACTACACGTATTTATTTATTTATTTTATTGTGATATTGGATTTTAATTTGAAATTGGACTTTAATTTGAAAAATTATAGATTTTGGATTTTTGAAATTATTATATAATGAAAGGTTCCTTTTATTAATTGTCACTGAGCATATTTATATTTATAACAGCTTAATTTGCTAGTGTTCAATCTCCTGCAGACAGGAGTGTAATCTACTTGTCCCAAAATTAATTCTGATCTTGTGTCCCTTAATGAACATTGAATAAATAAGATTGGATTTGGTGTGATTTATTTCACGACAATACTCAGTACAGTACTTAAAGTGGTTGAAAAGGCATTTTCTGCATTAAGGTAAAAATCCTTCCAAGGGCAGCTCCCCCCAGCCCACATAAATACTTACCTTATCCCAGTTTCGAGAGGTGCTGCTCTCTCTCTCACTTCTGGACAGAGAGGCAGCAGCGGGAGCCACTAGCTCCTGCTGCAGTCAGTCAGATCTTGTGGAGAGGGAGCAGGTCCAAGCCAGGCTGTGTGTGCCAATAGACACACACAGCCAAGCTTGGTATCGAGCCTGCATGTGTGCCACCATAGGAAGCAGCTTCCTATGGTGGCACACAAAGAGTACTGGTGGGGGTCCCAGAACAGGCCATGCAAAATCATTGCACAGTGCAGGAAAGTATAACATGTTTGTTATTTAAAAAAAATTAACATTTCAAACTCTTTAATTGTTCTAAAGTATGCTCGAAAAACGTGGTTTTATCCACTCTTGTTTGTTGGCATAATGTAATGTGGCCAGTGGTTGAGGTTGTGAATTAATGGCCTTGCCTTTGAAAACGTGCTTTATTAAAAGACCTTAAAGACACAAGTCATAAAGCTCAGTTTTTGGCAGAGACTGGGTTTGTTCCATTATTCTTATTGGTGGTGTAAAAGGAGTGGTAAGTAATAAAAACACCTTGCCTGCCAGGAAACCTCTCAGGTTTACTACTTATTGATTTAAAATATAATCCATGTTTCAAGAATACTTGGAAGAAATGTTAGTATTTGTCAATCAATGCTTGCTTCTAGTTGTAAAACATTTTAGATGGATAATATAAAAATATGCAAAAGCATCAGTTATCAATGCAGAAAAGTCAAAGTATTTTTTTTTAATGAAATAACTCTGGGGTTATATTATGTGGCCAGTTTAGTTTCTGAAATTGCTTAGCAACTTTTTACTACTCAATTATTACTAAAAGCTTCTAATGGTTATAGCATCTTGTTTTACAATTTCATATACTTCATATTAAGTGTTCATAGAAACATCTCCAGCTTGGGGTATTTTTGAGCTTGTCTTTAAGGAGTATCTCCACTTTTGTTGAGAAACAAATATTCCCCTGTGATCTATGTACATTGCAAGGATTTTAACAAACTTTGTGGCAGATTCCCACCTTTTGTTATTCTGAAGAAAGAGCTGTTTGTTTGTCTGTGTCCATGCTGAAAGTGAATCTAATGGGAGCGGATTCATAATTATCAATCAGCTGCTGAGCCTGCAGAGCTCTAACAAGAAAAATTGCAAGGTCTGCATCCCTTTAGACATAATTTCCTATTGGGAGCATCTCACTATAAATTACATTTTTGTTGCAGGGGATGCCTGAAATCTGACTTGTATCTTAGTGACTTCTGGGAAAATCATTGAGCCAATCATAAGGAGGAAATGATGTTCCTGGGGGGTGTTCTGTACACCTGTGAACAGAACACCACCAGGTAGCCATATTGCATTGTATTTTACAGAAAATGACAGTGCTGCAGATTGAAAAGGAAAGGTAAAGTTAACGTTCAATTACAATATTGTGTTGCAATTGTATATGCTATATTACTTTTTTTATTTGCTAATTTTTCCCACCAAAGTGGAGTTACTCTTTAAATTAACACCTCAGATGTACTTAGCACAGATGTTTTTGACTAATCCTTTGATTCCAAAAGCTCCTGTGATCTTCTGTTTAAGAAAATAAAAAAAACATAATTTGAATGCAGTGCACCAAAGAGATTTCTTTACTAGTTGCCCCTTCTCCTTCTGTTCTCGTAAGCATTTTCCTCAATATATACAGGGTTCAATACTGACCAAAGAATTTAATGTAAACGTATATTTGCTGGTTGGATGTCAGCTATATTAGACTACTATTCCTTTGCTCTAAAAGTACTTGGGAAAGTTCTTTACATACAGTGAAGCGCTCATGTGATTTAAATTTACTTAGTATGGCCAAGTTTGTAAAATTACCATATTTTCTCTTCTGATCAACACATGCCACCTGCACCCTGCTGGTTTTGGCAAAAGTAACCAACTTTCATCCTATAGTAGAAGTTTGACATTTGTCAGTGTGTTGATTTCCATTGCTACAAACCCAGTGCTGGTAATTTCTAGTGTTGAGCTTTCAGCCTTGAATCCCCCAAATGCTCATCTGAACCTAGCTTTTAGGCTAACCCTAACATTTTTCCTTCCCCTCATTCAAGCTCTGAAAAATTACCAGCCTCTCAAATTAATCTTTAATTACTTGATGTCCACAGGAGGTTTATAAACCTCCTGAAACACAACGGGTTAAAACAAGCTGTGAGCTTGTTACCCATTTGTTTAATTGCCTCCCAACTATAAAGCAAAAGTGATCCAGATGGCTGGACAACCATTCTTACCTGACTGTTTTCCTGCTTGTCCAGGACCATGATAAATGCTGGCAAAAGATGCTGCTCTCCCATCAGCTCTGTGATCAATGAACTAGAGAGAGCTCAGCTCTAAGCATTTATGGTTTCAGAGCTGTCAGATTCCCAGCTGAATTGCTGAATAAAAAGCCAATCTACCACAGTAATATGCTTGATGAACTGCAGTGGAGGGCAGGGGTCTAATAGACCCCTGATGTCTCCATAATGACTGTCACCTGCCCAATGCTATTACATAGGGCCCTCTTGTGATAGCTATAAAGTAAAATACATTAAAAAAAAAATTGTAAACAATATTAATTATAAAATACAATAAAAACAAACTAAAAAAGGCAACTGATGATAAAAAATTGTGCCCTGCCCAATGATTAGAACAACAGTGAAATATTAAATAGGAGCTGCTGCAAACACAGTGTATGCTCATCACATAAAAAATACAAATCCAACCCCACATCTTAACTTAACCAAATGGGAATCCTCAGTTATTTCCTCCATATCTGACCTGTTTATAAACCAAAATCTAGCTACATTCCAACAACTTCAACACAAATATCCTCTCTCCTCAAACAAAAATTTTACTTACCTTTGAATACAACACTGCCTAAAAAGCAATAAGATTTCCCATATCACAGAACTACCAACTCTACCATTCCAATTTTTAAATAATACCAAATATCCCAGCAATGGAATTTCCCTGTTCTACACAATCATGTTGGATTCGAAATTCTCTTTAAAAACCACATCACATTACAAAAGATTGCTGAACAGAGGTGAAATAAAGCATTCACCACCACATACAAAGCCTCCAGATGCGCTATACACTGGGAATCCTATCTTAAACTGCTACATCAATAGTATCTCACCCCATTACATCTAACTAAAATATATCCATCACACTCTCCACATTGTTGGAGACAATGCGGGGAAACAGGATCCCTTCTCCACATTATCTGGTCCTGTAAATCAATCAGATCCTCCTGGAATATCATCTTTATAATCATTATAGCAGGCACCATAGTACAACCCAACCCAGCACTAGCTTTACTCCATATTGACATAGACAAATTCTCCTCCGAATTATGCAGCATTATTATACACATCCTATATGCAGCTAAAAACAATATCACAACCTTATGGAAGTCTACAACCTCCCCATCAATAAGTAGAGTAATTTCTAACCTGAACATCCAATTTGACATGGAAAGGAGATTTGCTATATCACACTTTTCCTACCCCAAATTTTACAAATCCTGGCACTTGTGGTCTCTTCACTCCAATTGTATAGTTCAGATTTGATATCACTACCATCGAGAGTGTAAAGTTACCATCGTTACCCACCTATGTATTTACACTGTGACTGGTATTGTTAATTTGTTCTCTTCTTTTTCAGTTACTTCTCTCTCTCCCCTTTCCCATATCCCCCTCTCTCTTCCCTTCCCCTCCTCCTTCAAGATCCAGATGTACTTATTTACCAAGATTATTATCTGTACTTATCTCTCACACACAATATTCCTAAACATTGTATAATCGTATGGTTTACTCTTGCCAAGGCATACCAATGTACAACTGTGAACCTATTATTTATTTATTTATTTCAGGTACTTATATAGCGCCATCAATTTACGCAGAGCTTGACACATATATATTGTAAGTTCACATCAGTCCCTAACCCTCAACCTATTAATGTTCTTGTCTTTTTATTACCCTGTTACCTGTAAAAAGTCAACAAAAACAAGTTGAATAAAAAAAGGTAAGGGTCCCAACACTAAACCTTGGGGTACACCACTAACAACCCTAGATTATTTGAAGTATGAATCATTAACCACTACTCTTTCAATACTGTCTTTTAGCCAGTTTTTTATCCATTTACATACAGATTTTTCCAAGCCTGTAGACTTTACCTTACACATTAGTCATGTGTGGGAAACTGTGTCAAATGTGTTTGCAAAATCTAAGTATGCTATGTCAACAGTCAATTCTTTGTCTAAGGTTTTTCTGACCTCCTTATTAAAATAAATCAAAACCAGTGTGTAGTGGTGCGCTGCTTAAAAACATCCACCCTAATGAACACTGGAACATAACATAAACATAAATAAGTCCAAAAAACATATAAATAACTCAACAGTAAAAGGTAGAAATAATAGTCCCAAGGAAGTCTCTTCAGAAATATTGGTGGGAAGATTATACCTACTGGTGAGTAAGTCCACTATACCGATGCTGTAAATCTTTTAAATATGCATCACCATGGTGATCGTGACTTATAGGTGGACCCTCACCTTCATATATTGACAGGTCAGACAGGCATCTCCCCTCCTAATGTGGGTAAAGTGTATCCTCTCCTCTGGAAAAAATTTGCCTCTCTTTATGGCCACTGTATTCTCAATGCTATCCCTTTAACAGCATGACTGGCTCTGTGGGTAGAACTCACAACCATATAAAGAGACCATAGTGCAGCATGTTTCTTAAAATCCATAAGTAATTTATTAAAAATGCACTCACATTTGACAGTAGTAAAATTTGCAGTATAACAAAAGCTGCAGTTAACAATGTGCAGCGTCTCTGTCCGTACGTATATAAATGAAGGTGAGGGTCCACCTATAAGTCACGGTCACTATGGTGATGAACATTATTTAAAAGATTTACAGCACTGGGATAGTGGGCTTACTCACCAGTAAGAATACACTTCCCACCAATATTTCTGAAGAGACTTCCTTGGGACTAGTATTTCTACCTGTACTGTCCAGTGATTTATATATGTTTTTTGGACTTATTTATGTTTATGTTATGCTCCAATGTTCAATAGAGTGGATGTTTTTGAGCAGCGCAACACTGTAAAAGAAGGCAACCCCAGTGACTCTGCACACACACACATATGCAGACAGTGACTGCACCACACATTTGGTAATGCCACAAAAGACAAAAGAGTGACAGCAATAATTCTAGGGCCATCATACTCTGTCAACTCTAAATTGATAATCTTAAATTGATAATCTGTGAAGACTTTTAAAGCATCACTTACATGTAATTTTGGTTACTGTAGTGTTCACTATTTCACAGGTATGCACAATTTAAAAGTTTGAATGTTTGGTATCTATTTACTTGACACAATCCCATCTTTTGTTTTTTACCAAAAATTATATAGTATTGGGGGGCACTAAAATTTTTTAGTGTTTTTTTCTCTTAAATTAGAGATTTGATAAACAGTTGTACACATATTATGCCACACAAAAACTGCAGCAGCCACTATTTTATTGTGAAAGGTGATAATACCCAGAATTGTTAAACTGACTTATTATTGAGTATGAGCATACCTAATATGAGCAGACTATCTGATACTAGGTACAGTCCATAATCTGATTCATATATTTGTACTGATGAAGTGTTTTATTGTGTTGTTTTTGTAACAGCTCAGGAGGAGAATTTTATAAAAGTTATACTAACATACTTATGTAAATGTGTTATTGATGTATGAGGATATGCTAACATGGACTAACCAATGTATACAATCTTAAAAAGGTAAAGTGCTCACTTGAAACACAAGAGCAGCATTTACTATTCATGCCCATTTGTCAGTGCTGGAGAGGTTCAGTTTCTAGAAGCACAATACTTTTCTATCTAGAAAAGCACTTTGTTTGCTGCCTGTATCGCAAAATTTTGTCACTGGCACAACAAAGATGTACTGGTATTTATAGTTGAAGCATGATAAAGATTGTATTCTAGTCTATGGATCACACCAAGGCTAGATCTTTTGATACTGCATTTGCTATTCACCAAAGGGCTACTTTTCAGTTGGCATGTCAAGCATGAAGTCCAAGGTAAGCTTGTAAATATTAAGGAGATCTTGGAAAGTTCCTTTACTCACTATTATATACTGTATACTTAACTACTGCTGTCATATTTATTCATTTATTTATTACAGGTATTTATCTTTGTATCAAATGTAATATGGACAGCAACCTACCACTAGGAAGTATTAATTTTACACCTTGGAAAAGTTCTCCAGGTTATAGAAAGGTCTCAAAAAAGAAACATTATGACCAGGTAGTATATGTCAGGAAAATGAATTAACCCTTATTCTATTGGGTTTTATCTTATGGAGTTCCCTATACTCATGGATAGCATCCTATTTCTTCACTTATGTATATCACTGGAAAAGGAGTTGAAGAACATAGGTATACATTAAAAAATTACAACTGATGACATTTTAGGCACCTTATCTACTGTATACTGAGAATTATCGATTAAATAACTAAAATAAAAATAATCTAATGCATTAAAGAAAACACTCATCATTGAAACACCCCATTTGCTATGGGAATACAGCTACACACTCATAAATTATTTTTAACCCTTTTAGAATGGTCAAGAGCAGCTTCAGCAGTTTATTTGCAACTCAAGCTCATTTTATGTAGTATAATGGTAATCATGAGACCAGCAAAAGAAATATAGGAAGCACAGGCCAAAAAATATCATATAGACTAATCTCAATTTGAAATATGAAACTGCTTCACCATTTTTTTGTGTACGAATTTCAAACTGGAAATTATAGTTTCCTTTAGGTCAGCAGGACTTGACTTACTTCGATAATGCCTATTAACCTCCTGTACTTTTATCTTCCTGCACAAAAGTTTGACATGTCTTACAGGTTCTCATTCTCAGCTTGGATGATTGGAGAAATCATCTTAGAGCCTAATATACAACTGCAAATCTGTGTCTCATATTGAAAATTTCCCTTCACTTACTGTCCTGTAGACTCAACTGAAAATGAGAGGATTTTTTTTAATGTTAGGGAAAGTTCCTTTTAGGTATTTGTCACAGGGACAAGTGTCCCCATTGGAAGACTTCTGCATTATTCCTGTGCTGGTGGCAACTCAAAATTTGGATTTACCCTCACTTTAATTCATTGTGACATTGGTGATCAGGGCAGTTAGAGAGGGTGAATTCTTCTAAGGGGGGGGGGGGGGCACAAAAAACAATACAAGCTTGACAGGCCTTTTACTTCCTCACCACTCTACTCTGGTGGCTATTCCTACCAGTAGTAGCATTCATTGCCCCCTCTACACCCAAGTGCCAGGCCATGCTAAACAGACAAAGCTCCATCATTTCTCAGTAGCGATGAAGCTTGTCTGCCCCCTCCTGCCTCCCACACAGTTCTACTAACCAGTGGGATAGCCCATCATAATGATGGCCCAATAGGAATGTGGGGAAGGAGAGGGAGCAGACAAGCTCTGACTTCTTTGTAGCTTGGCTCATAAAGAACATGTGGGAGTTTTGCCCATTTAGAATGTCTGACTTTAAAACAAATAGTAACTTTATATTATTTTTTACGTTTCAGTGGGACCAGGAATACAACACTCTAGAAGTTTTGGCTTTTGCAGTGTGGTGGCTTATTCTGCATGACAGTGGTGATGGGCAGCATGTGCAGCAAGAGAGGTGAGTATTCAAAATATGCCTTACCAATCTAATGATAGCTTAAACTATGTATGCAGTGGAAATACATAATAAATTCCTTTTAAGCAAAATACCACAAATTTAGTTTACATGAACTAATTTATTGCCATATTACAGTTTCTGTAAGAGCAGGGTGAATAAGTGCTACATATGTTTCCTGAATATTTGTGTTAGCTGCTCTTTCACCATATATGTTGCATTTAGCGTATATAACATCATTATTACATTAACTACTTGTATTTGGTATCATAGCAAAAAATGATAATACATTACATTTCAGCTTTTTTATCTACTTTTAACCTTGAAAAACTTTGACTGGTCGAAATTTCTTTAACTGACTACCCTTTTTGAGTATCATTTTCAATTTAAAGTGTAACTTCTAAAATTTTATATGCTGCATTTTATTTTACCATGTTGTAAAAACATAGAAATGATTGCATTAATGGAATGTCTGATGTACAGTAGCACAAAGGCATAGTATACACAAGAAAATAATGATCTTTGCAGGAAACTAGGGGTTAGATGGGGGAAATAAGGGGATCCATGGTTTGCAGTGCATTGGTTAGGAACTAGCACTTAACTGGAGCTTGAACTACGTGCAATCCAATGAAAGCGCCAAACAAATATTCGAGAGTCCAAGGTATTTTAATGATAACATTTATTTATAGCAGAATATTCTGCAACAAATCAATTTTATCAATAAATTACCCTGGACTCTTGGATGTTTGTTTGGCACTCTTGTTAGATTGTATGTATGTGGATTGTCAACACTGTGTCCTTTCTCTGTTTTTGAAAGTAGCCCCTGTTTTGTGGAGTGCTGCCACACTGGAGCTAGTTTGCTTAGTGATAATTTCAGTGATCCTCAGAAAATCTGAATCCAGTGGCCCATTTCTTCTTGTATTTCAACGGGATTTGGACTGGCCTTCATATGCACAAGGTACCTACTGGTTGCTCAGAGAATAGCCACACTATAACAGAGAGACAGAGCACAAGCAGGGCCAGTGGAAGAATTTTGGTCAGGGGCAAGTGGCATTTTGCTGTCCCTCCCACCTTCCTCCTGCCACCCTCCAGTTGCAATGGGGTGCAGCATGAAGGAAATAATGCTGCATTTAAAATGTTAATCAAACTGCTTCTAAACAGCATATGTAAAGAGGGGGCAGGTGTATTCACTCCCCACATTTCCTCACTGTCTACAACTGTGCTAGTACCTCCTTCACATTGTGTCTATAATGTGATGGGGCTCACCATGAAGGATACCACGCAGCATTGAAAGTTTGAGCTGTGCTGAACTGCCACTAAATCACAGTGTGCAATGAGGGGGCAGGGTTATGCATTCCCCACTTCCTTCACTGGCTATGGGCAGCTGGCAGATGAGGCAAACTATAACTTCCATGCTGTGCCTGGTAGGAGAGAGGGTTCATTGTTAGGGAATTAAAGATAGATATTTTTTAAATATTAATCTCCAGCAAATGGCTGGGGATTTGGATTATGCCGCTACCTGGAGGGATGTGTCCCTGCACAATTCAGGAAATTACACCAATTCCTGGGCTGCCATGACACTTCCATTCACCTGAAGTGCACTTACAGGTAGCATCTGAGGGCAGCATGTGTAGGCAGTGGTGTCCCTACGGGGGTGCGGGCCACACCAGGTGACACCATCACAGGGGGTACAGGAGCAGGATGCCAGCAGAGCTTCTGGGCTCTGTGAAGGTCCTGGTCAGTTATTGGGTTGATCTCGGATTGCCAGCACAGTGACATCTGCAGTTTACTGTAGCGGTAAAATGAGTATCCCGGAACCATTAAGATATGTATCCCCTGAAACAATTGTGCATGTGCCAATTGCCAATCTCCGACTTTAGCACAGAGCTGCCACAGTTAACCCCTTACAGGCTGCAAACCGCTGAAGCTGATCCCACGGATCACTATGGGTTGCAAGATCAATTAACACCGTATAGATTCAACCTATATGGGGTTAACTGATCATTATGGGTTGCGAGATCAGTTAACCCCGTATAGGTTCAACCTATACGGGGTTAACTGATCTTGCAACCCAATTTGATCTGCGGGATCAGCTTCAGCAGTTTGCAGCCTGTAAAGGGTTAACTGTGGCAGTTCTGCGCTAAAGTCGGAGATCGGCTTCTTTGGCCTGAAACCGGCACATGCGCAGTTGCTTCAGGGGAAACATATCTTCATGGATTGGGATACTCATTTTACTGCTACACCGGCACCGCTCCTTCCTCTCTGGAGGGGTGACACCACGTGTTATCGCACCGGGTGACACCAACCCTAGGGACGCCTCCGTGCGTAGGGTCAACTCCCTATCAGTTTGAAAGTTTGTCTGTGGTTGACACTACACAAGAAAGCAGCAACAACAGGAGAGGAAGATAAATGTGAGCAGCACGGCCACAGGAGCAGCATGTATAATTATTTATGTAAGTGTGAGTAAGATACCCTTCAAGACAGACTGCCACAATGAATTTACACATTTCCATTCACTGTGCTTGAGAGGTGTTTTTCATGGGAGGAAGCATGTTGGGGCTCTCATGATGAGCTTTTTTCATTTTTTTTTTTTTTTTAGGAAGAAAGGAGGCCTCTAATGCACCCGACTCCTAAATAAATAATATACAGTAAAGTGCAAAGTGTAGCATACAGTAAAGTGATGCAGTTAGCAGTATGCTATGTACACAGTGCAGCAGGCAGGATAAGGTAATGTATAGAACAATGTTTTACATTCTGTCAGTTGTAGTGATAGAAGTATGTGTAGCAAGCTCAGGGGAGGAAAAGGCCATTTGACTGCACTGATCCCAGCTGTGGCAGGTAATTTGTTAAGGTGCTTGGAGGAGTCTTGGTTGAGGTGGTATATTGCTAGTCAAGAATGAAGTTTGGTGCTTTCTGCATGGATTTTAAACTGTAAATCATTGGGGATTTAATTTAACAATGTGAAGAAATACTGCTTGTAATGTACATTTGCAGTGGCAGTGATTTCTGTAAACCTGGGCTGTGTGTCTGTGAGATGCTGGTGGTGACCAGGGGCGGACTGACCATTTGGAAACTCGGGTACTGCCCGAGGGCCCAGGGTCAGTAGGGGGCCCCATGAGATGCCCCTGGTACCTTTTTCATAGGCTTTTTTGAGTTTGGGCAAGGACACAGGGGCCCCATGATCCCTTATTGCCCGGGGGCCCCATGAGTTGTCAGTCTGCCCCTGGGGGTCACACAACATTTAAGGAGTATTTCGTTGGTACAAAGACTGCAGTTTATGAGTGTGGGCATAATAGACAGAATTTATCAAAACTGGAGCAGACAGCATCTGGAGCAGCCGTGCATGGCAACCAATCTGCTTCTATTTGTAGCTTGTTCAGTTAAGCTTTGAAAATGAAAGATAGAAGCTGATTGGTGGCTGCTCCAGATTCTGGTTGTTCCAGGTCTGATAAATTCCCCTCAATATGAGGGGCTCAGACTTTGTTTAACCACAGCTTCTTAACCACTTGCGCTCCAGAGGATTTACCTCCCTTTCTGACCAGGCCATTTTGTGTGATACGGCACTGCGTTACTTTAACTGACAATTGCGCGGTCATGCAATGCAGCACCCAAATGAAATTTACATCCTTTTTTCCCACAAATAGAGCTTTCTTTCAGTGCTATTTGATCGCCTGTGTGGTTTTTATTTTTTTGCACTATAAATTAAAAAAGACCGCAATTTTGAAAAAAATTATATTTTTTACTTTTTGCTATTAACCTCCCTAGCGGTCTGATTATGTCCATATTTCTGTGCTCAAAGCGGTACATTTTTTTGCATGGAAATATGTTTTTTTTTTTATTGTAGGCCTGTAATTTTTAGGAATAACTCACTGAAATCTGTCCGAACAAGAGTCTAGTAAACATCCCGGATAGGATAAAACTTGAAACACGAAATCATAAATTATAATTTAATAAATAATCATAAAAAATAATATAATAATACATTTAATTCAATAATATAATCAAACCAAAAACACTGAAATTTGAAATATAGCGCCAGGTTCGCACATCACTGAGCAAAGTCGCAAAATCGTTTTCAGTGTCTGATGACGAATCCCCCCATGAATCATTATCACTCAATTCTGCAAGTGGTTCTGATTTACTATTGCTGTTCTCTAGCTGGTCTAAAACCGCTTTTGACCCAAAGGGGCGCTTTTTGGATGCCATGGACATTTCTCAGTTTCCAGGCAGAAAGAACAGTAAAAATGCAGGCAGGGCACAGGACAAAGCGCTCGGGACAAAATGTATGTGAAATGCTTTGATACAGTAATGTTTTACTATGTTATTTTAGTGAATGTCATTTTTTGTCATTTTCAAATTTCCCGCCGTTCCGTCCCCCATACGTCCCGACACTCGCAGGGGACGGAACCCAGATGACAGATGCCGGCATCCACCAGATTACATTGCCGGGGACACTGCAGGAGGGACATCGCGGGAGCGCAGGACAAGGTAAGTGATCGAGGGATCCCGCAGTAGCGCCGCATGGTAAGCCCGAGTGTAGCTCGGAGTTACCGCTTGTGGTACTGAAACGTTACCCCGAGCTACACTCGGGAATATCGCCAGGGAGGTTAAACATAAATTTAAAAAATCTAATTTTGTCAAAAATTTAGGCCAATGTCAAAACCTAAGGGGGTAAGCATCTTGATCTCTCAGCAAGTTCCCTGGTAATTGAAAGAGGTGATGCATGCAGAGGCTGGAAGATTTTTAATAGTCAAGGGCATGCTTCTTGAACAAAATATTATGCCTGTGAACCTATATTTACCGATTAGCAATACGGTCAAGGTTCTAGAAAGACTACTAGATAAAGTTATTCCATCTGTTGAGGGGGTGCTGATTTTGGGTGGAGATTTTAATATTGTTTTAGACCTATGTACTTGATATATCTAAGGGAATTTCACATTTATCACATCAGAAACTATGCAAAGCTAAAGGGATTTTACTATTTGAGATTGGTTGATACTTGGAGATCAGTTCATCCAGCTGTCAAATATTTAAAAAAAAATTTCAAGTATTCATCAATCCTACTTGCGTATTAACTACATTTTATTTCCCAAATGCTATTGCCTTCATTATTCACGACTGTTACTGGCTGTCTAACCTTTTCTGACCACACGCCCACCCTTAATTTAGATGTCCCACCTTGTGACCATACCTGCTGGAGTCTCAATGAGTCGCTTATATCTGATCCACAGACACATGCAGAAACAGAATTAAACCAGTTCTTTCAGATAAATGACCAGGCGCATATAAATCCCCTTATTCTTTAGGAAACACATAAATGTTTTAATAGAGGTATTTTGATTCATCTAGGAGCACAAAAGAAAAAAGAATGCACAGCCAGATAGAGACCTTTTAAGATAAAATCTGGCAATTGGAAAGGAGTTATAAACTATCATTGGTCCATTCGGTGGAGACAGAGCTTAAGGTTACAAGGGAAAAACTCTATAACATTCTTTTAGAAAAGGTCAAAGTGAACCTTACCAAATGTCGTAGGACTTATTATGAACACTCCAGCAAGCCAGGCAAATTATTGGCAAAAGCTCTGAAGGAACTCACTTCCAAATGATATATTCCACAGTTAAAGGATGCTAAGGGGAGGTTTCACAGTTCCCCTCAAGCAATTGCTAATGTTTTATCTAAGTATTATCAAACTCTGTATAATTTACACCCGCCCAAATCACAACATTTATTGCCCTCCCATGTAAATGCTATCCAGACTTACTTAACCACTTCCTGTCCGGACACTTTTACCCCCTTCCTGTCCAGGGCAATTTTCACATTTCAGCGCTATCACACTTTGAATGACAATTGCACGGTCATGCAACACTGTACCCATATGAATTTTTTACCATTTTTTGAGACAGATAAAGCTTTATTTTGGTGGTATTTATTTACCGGTGGGATTTTTATTTTTTTGCTATGTAAATGAAAAAGTCCAAAAATTTTGAAAAAAAGTGTTTTTCTAATAAAATTTTGCAAATAAATAATCTTTCATCATAAATCTTGGCCGAAATGTATTCCGTTATCTGTTTAGTAAAAAAAAAAAATAAGCCAAATTAGTTTATAAACAAAAATTATAATTTGAAAACATTTTTTTACATTTTCATTTTATTTTTTTATATTATTATTTATGGTTTTTTTTTTTTCACATACTGTCACCCATGATGACACTGTACTACTTGTGGGGGGTGATGAAGATTTTTTTTTTTTACAGTGATTTCTTTTACACCCATATAGGATGTAAAAGCAATCATTTCTCTTTCTCTCTGTTTGCATTCTTGCAGCCATTGAGAAATACTGACTGAGCTGTGATTGGTCACAGCTTGTCACATGGTACAAGGCTGTTGTGAATAGCTTTGTACCATGTGACCTCTGTGATCATTCACAGATTTCACACGTAGTAAGCAATGATGTCACAAGTGACATCTTGCTTACTACTTTGCATGTGATCACTGATTGGCCTATCAGTGATCACATGATCGGGACCTCGTACAGAGGTCCCGTCCGACGATTGGTGTTTCACTGTGTCCAGAGGACACAGCGGGCACCGGATCGCGGTGCTGCGCGCTCCCAGGGAGCGCGCACAGCTAGAAATGACGGGTGCCATTTATGAACAGCAACCCGCCCCTGGAGTGCCACCATCCTGCCGTTTATAAACAGCAGGCGGACGGCAAGTGGTTAAAGAAATCATGCCTTCCCAAACTTAAACTGACAGACAGGGCCAAATTGGAATCCTGCTCTTAAATCTATGAAATAGAGTAGAGCCCCCAGACTGGATGGCTATACATTAATATATTTTAAAACATTTCAACAAACTTGTTTCCAGTATTTTTAAGAGCATACATCTCACTTTTGGACATTTCTCCTTCCCCTGAGATACTCTATTGGCCCACATTTCAGTGGTTCCTAAAGAGGGCAAGGATCTTTACAACTGTGGTAATTACCAACCCATAGCCCTGTTAAATTTCTATTTAAAGTTGTTCACCAAAATACTGGCTAACCATTTTCAGCTCTTCTTGTTATCCTTAATACACGTCGATCAAATTTTAAATCACAAAGGGAGGCTAGGGACAATACCCTTAGGACACTGAATTTAATTCACTTTGCGATTACATTAGAAGTGCCATTCCTACTCTTGTGGAAAAAGTGTTAGACAGAGTAGAATGGCACTTAATCTCAGAAACACTCACATATGTTGGATTAGGCCCCAATATGAGGAAATGGATACAGGACATTTACTCATCACCTATGACCTCGGTCAAAGTAAATTGTCCCATCCTTTCACAATAACTAATAGTACATGTCAGGGCTATGCCTTGTCCCCATTAATGTTTGTGCTCATAACAGAGCCCCTATTGCAAATAATCTATAATAATCCAGACATACAAGACTTCTCTACTTGATCTGGCCACCACAGGGTGGCTGCCTATGCGGAAGACCTTTTATTTTTGCTTACTAAACTTGAAACTGTATTTCCAGTACTTATGGCCCAACTCCAATTATTTGGTAAACTATCAAACTACTCTTTACTAAGTAAACTTTCATAAATCAGAAGCCTTAAGTGTTTTCTGACCACGACAGATGGTTAATATTATTATTATTATACAGTATTTATATAGCGCCAATAGTTCGCTCAGCGCTGTACATTACAATGGGAGACAATACATGAGACAGTACAATAACAATACAAAGCGATACATGAGGGGTTCAAGGGCCCTGCTCCTTGGAGCTTACAATCTAGGAGGGAGAGGATAGTGGTACGGGAGGAAAAGCTGTGGGGGATGGAGTGGTAGGAAGAGTGGAGGAGATCGGCAATTAGCAGGGGGCGGGGTATAGACTGAAAACCAATTTCTCTTTTAAATGGCCTGCTTCACATTTAAAGTACTTCGGTATTAAGATTCTAGCCAACTTGAAATGCCTTTTTCAACTAAAGTTTAAGCCTCTGTTACAAAATATTCAAAGCGATATTGCCAATTAGCAACAGGGTACCTTTACCTGGTTTGGTCATAACTGTATTCTCAAAATTAATGTAATGTCCAAGTTAACATATCTCTCTCTCTTTTCTGAAAGACCTATAGTCCACTTTTCTAGACTTTTTATGGGCCAAAAAAAGAAAAAATCCCTTTCCATATTTTTAGTTCCTCAAAACATAAAGGGGGGATCAATTTCCCTGACCCAATAAGATATTACAAGGCCTCTCATCTGGCTAGAATACTGGATTGGAACATTTCTTATTCTTACAAGCCTTGGATCCAACTTGAGCAAGAATTTACATCTTTGCTCCTTAGAGGACTTCCTTGGAACTTTGCACAGCTTCTATGAATCTCAAGCACTATCCATTGATTGGCCCTACATGTATGCTAGCTCAAAAACATTTACAATCTGCTTTTATTTCATCACTCCTGGCCCTTTTATCTCTTTTTTTGGGCTGTGCAGATTTTATTTTGGGTTACACAGAGTCTACGTTTCTTAACTTAATCTGTTCTGGTATATACTGTATTGCATTTTACTTCAGAGGGTAAATTTAACACAACTAGTCAGCTTAATTCACAATTGCATTCTCAATTGGTGTGTGTTGCAATTAACCCATTTTTTATGGTCTATACCCCTTTACAACAATTTGTTTAAGGATACTACGAAATTTTAGAAATTATATTTAACTTCTTCTCCACATAGGCACACACTTCTTCTACTATATACTATTCATCAAGACCCGGAAACCTGTACACCCCCTTCAAATATTTGAGCTTGGGAAATAGGATCTCAATTCTAATGTTGCACAATGCCAAATAGATTGTATATTTCTCCTGGCACATAAAGCCTTTATCTCCAATAAAATTCAGGTAGCAGGCTATAAATTACTCACAAGATGGTACAGGACTGCAGACCTTTTGAATATAATGAAACCCCATGTCTCTCCTGTGTGCTAACACTGTAAAAAAACACATATTCTGGAACTGTCCTGTCCTTACAGTTTTCTGGTCTTCAGTCCAAGTATTATATTATAAGCTTCAAATAAAAACTATAAGAAAACAGTATTAATTCATCTAATAAACATGGTTAGTGCCACCATTCCCAGTCTTTGGAAGTAGACTGCTTCACCAAATTTGCCCCAATGGTTTACCCAAATTAGGATATGAGATTATGCAAATGAAAGACTTGATGGCTTCCCTCTATAGCATAAAGAATTATGGTTCTAAAAAGACATGGTCCCATAGCATGAATTTTGTTTGACTTCTGACTACAGCTCTCATCTTCTCCAATACTTCTCTATATTTATTTAGGTCACTGCACTGCCTGTTTTTTTCTCATTATGTATTTTGATGGAAGAAGCTAACTTAAACATGTCTTTTAGGGTCATCCACTGCAGAATTTGTTTCCCTTATTCTGTTTTTGTTTCTGTCTTTCCTTTTCCTTCTTTTTTTCTCTTTCCTTTTTCCTTTTTTTAAACAAGGACACTCAAACAAGGGAGTAACTGTGAATTGTGAAGGTTATGCTTTGTAATTCTGTCTCTTATTGCTTACAGCGTTGAACTGTGGAAGTGTAGTATATTCTATTTTGATGTTTCAGTTATGCAACACTGTTTTATTGTTTACGGTTACCATAATTGTTTCACGTGTGATTTGTAAGATTATAGTATGTATTTGAGAACCTTTTGAAATAAAAAAACCTATAATCTAAAAAAAAAAAAAAGTATATAGCTGGGATATTTTTTCAAACCTTGGAAATGTGGAAATGATCTTGTAACTTGAGAGAGCTAAACCACCCGCAAAAAAAAAAAAGTCTATGCCCCTGGTTGGAATGTAAGCTTTGCTTAGATATTCTTTTTGCAGATCTGAACATTTTGTGTGAGTATTAGTAAAAACAAACACTGCAGTTTTACTTGCTATATTTTTTGGACTTTAGGAATTCAAAGTGCCATGACAAAGAGACATCTTCACAGCTAATTGAACACCAGCATAAGAATCTTGAATCATTTCTCTAGTTCTTTATAGCCCAACTTGGCTGTGCCATCTGCCACCTCTTTCCTCACACTTTTAATAGTCTTGTAAAATGAAAACCCTTAGACTTTGTAGCAGTGGCAGAGACATTCTTTTACCTACATTGCTCTTAAGAGGCTACATGAAGGTTTATTACTTAATTCCCAAGCCAGCATGAAGAAATACATTATGGGCTAATGTAATCATTAACACAATCTAGACATTACAAGTGAGCTTCTTCTTCACTCGAGACAAAAGGTTATCAATTTCTTACATTTGCAATGTACAATGAAATCAAACAATTGAAAAGATATCTTTATCATAAATATATATTACATTCTATTATCAAAATATTAAAGTGCAACTCTCTCTGTACATTTTTTTACGTTTTAGAAGGGTAGAGTTTAAATGTCTGTTGGGTCTTAATTGTTAATGTTTCCTGTCTCAGTGACACCAAGGACATTGCTAAACTTCCTGTTTTCCTCTTCTAGAGTGTATTCCTCTGATAGTACTTTTAAGAAATCAGTAGAAATTTGCCAGTCACGAATATTATGTGCTCTTTATTGCCTTTTTCCAGGTATATGTAATGCCTGCACTCTAGAGATAGGAAATAGGAGATTTAATTCACAGCCTTGTCCTTAGTGTCATCTAGGCTGTCAGGCAGAATTCACCAAACAGGGACAGGGACAAAGCTAAAAAACTTACTGGCCCTTAGCTATTAAACCTAAAAAGGGCTGGGTAGAGTTTCACTGTCACAGGAAGGAAGATAGTTAAAGGACATGTAGCTTCAGAATGAGGCTATAGTTACAGAAATCACCTGTTTTACGAGTACTATGAGATTCATATTTGTCCGCATCCCCTCAACTTTGCCATGTGAAACACCAAACACTAGCCATTGGGAACAATGTTACCTTTAAAATGCTGCATTGGCCCATATATATACTGCATTGGCATATATATATATATATATATATATATATGTATATATATATATATATATATATATAATGCAATTGATTAACAGGGTTTATAATGTTCTGACTTAACATAAAAGTTTATCTGAAAAAAATGGAGTTTTGTTTTAAAATAAGTTTTTAATCACCATTTAAGACCAGATAAAACATTGCAATGTTTAAATTGAAATAGTCTCAGCATGCTTAGCATAAATTTGTACAACCCAACAGATTTGTCAGAAAACCTTTATTTTCCTTTCAGAATCAACATTTTCTGTGGGACACTATACTACAAAATACTCCCACAAATGTGGGCCATTGATTGCAAACAAGATTTGTTAATTTGCACACAAAAAAAAGTATTTTTCCTAACAAATACATTCAAGACCATGTGGCAAAAATGAATATACCCCAAAGAAAGTCTTAGGAGCAAAGCTAAATTTTAGACAACAAAATCCTAATTAACAAGAATTCAACTACAGGTGAATCTAATTATTCATTAAGCAGGTGTCCAGCAGACAGTTGATTATAAAAGGGCATTACTTAAAGAAAACTCCTTCCCATTTCATGCTGTCAGCAATGGCACCACATGCATAAGAAATGTCACAAAGCCTGAGAAAGAAATTAATTTCTTTACACAAGAAAGGTGAAGGCTGCAAGAAGATCAGCAAAGCTTTACTTATCAGTCAGAATACGGTAGCAAAAGTGATACAAAAATTTAACAAAGATGGAACTGCAAGCATCTTACAGAGATGTCCATGCCATCCTTGGAAGTTAATCCCTCGACAGGAGGGTCTTCTGATGAGAAGGGTTGAAGAAAATCGTCATGCAAGTTCACTGCAGTTAGCTAAAGAAGTAGAAAGCCAAACTGGGGTGATTGTTTCCCGTGACACTATACACAGCAGAGGAATGGCATGCATAGGTGTTGTCCATGAAGGAAGCCTCTCCTAAAGCTGATGCACAAAAAAGCCCACCTACAATCTGCCAGGGCCCATGCTGATAAAGAAAAAGACTACTGGGACTATGTACCCTGGAGTGATGAGACCAAGATAAATGTTTTTGGAACTGATGGCTTCAAAACTGTATGATGTCGCAAAGGTGAGGAGTACAAAGAAAAATATAAGGTGCGTACAGTGAAACATGGTGGTGGCAGTGTCCTTCTCTGGGGCTGCATGAGTGCTGCTGATGTTGGGGAGCAGCATTTCATTGACGGCATCATGAATTCAGAGATGTACTGCTCTATATTGACAGAGAAGATGATACCATAATTCCATGGCCTTGGTTGTCGTGCATTTTTCCAACATGACAATGATCCAAAATATACATCTAAGGCCAATTTTTTAAATTTCTGTAAAAGAACAGGGTGAAAGTAATTAATTGGCAAGTATGTCTCCTGATATGAACCCAAACACCTATGGGGAATTCTGAATAGACAAGTTGAGAATCACTCTACACCCAGTATCCAGGCTCTAAAATTCTTGAAGAATGGAAAAAGATAGATGTTGCAATATGTCGCCAACTTGTTCATTCCATGCCTAGAAGACTTGGTGCTGTGCTTACAAATCATGGAGGTCATATAAAATACTAGATAGAGCAGCTTTGTGTGGGGTGTATTAATTTTTGCATCAACTAATTTGAGTAAAACTGAAGATTTTGTAATCTAAG